>NC_092014.1:10966373-11191373 GCF_042242105.1 Pempheris klunzingeri | reverse complement strand
CCTTCCTTTAGAAATAACAATACACACGCATAAAAGCAACATTCAAAAGTATCTTTGCTAACCTTCTTTTTTCCTGCACACTTCAAATTAATTCTGCAAGCACAGTTTTGTACTTTACTTGCATCACTTAAGAAAAGAAGCTGCAGCATAAGAAACTGCAAAGAGGAGGAGGGGGAGGAGGAGAATGCTTAAATCCCAGACTCCTCTATGATAAAGACCCCACTTTTCATTGGGTAATGTCCCAGAGGCCAGTCGACAGGTGACACACATTCATCAGCACACTGACTGAAACCCCAGAGAAACAGTAGAGACTTTAACCTTGTCACTGTCTGAGCTGTGCTGTAAAGAGGAAGGTGAAGGGGACGAGGAGGTGGCACAGAGTAAGAGAAATAAGGTAAGTCTGGCAGAGGACAATCATTAAGTGTGCCTAGCAGACATTAGTTGCTGTATAAATCATCGCCAATGGACTACAGGGAGAACTTGACCCTCGACACAAATTCTGGAAAGGAGGATGTGGAACGAAAAATGTCAGTGACAATGAAAAGGTATACATAGTGATCTATGGATGGTCTTTTCATTTGCCCTTGGTGCAGAGCCAGAAACTGGAATAATTTCTTCCCATTTAAGGTAAACGTGCAACAGAATACAATGTCGTTGTCCTAGTACTGCAGTCTATTGTCGTCAGTGTGTCAGGGAACTTGCCCTGTTGATAACTTACATCTGGGATGAAGCCAATCTCATTTAGATGGTTGCTTAGCTCTGGGTCGTGGAAGGCAATCATTTGAGAGAAGACAGTCAAGTACTCTGAAACACAGGCAAAAGGACTGAGTATCATCTCTAGCGTAAAATGTGCTCAACTGGACACGACTTTAAAGTCAATAGTAAGAACACAGCGGTATTACACAATACATAAACATACACATCTAAAAAATGATTGGGTTTAGTAAATCAGTCATCAGTCAATGAGCTCTCACAGCTTACATACCATAAACTATTTGTTACCTTATAACAAAGAAAATGTGGGAAAGAGTGGAAATTGTGTGACTGTTTAATCCTTCTTGAGTTTTTAATTACCAAAATGAAAGCAAAATGTTGCAGGTTGACTGCTGACCCACCGAGCAACCCTGGAAACTAACATCTGCACATGTCAAACGGAAATTTACGCAGTGTAATGCTGTGCAACCACCGTACTTCACATTGCAAGTTAAAAAAAAAAAAGAGCTCTGACCAGACAGATAAACATTAGCTTGCTCTCCAGGGCATCTAGCAGTGGAGAGAAAGGATAATAGCCACATTCCCCACAGAGTTCAAGAGGTGTATGGTGTAGCTGTTTATTGGTCACGTAAGAATTGCTTGTGACATTTCTCTGCAGGCTTTTGCAGTTTCATTTGTTTCCCTATCTCTAAATGATGTGGCTCAGCTGCAAACTCCATTAAGACAAACTGAAATTAGTTTTCGCAGCTTAGGAACAACATGGAGCCAAAAATTTAATCAACATTGAGCTGACGGCTTGATACTCTGTGCCAGCCGATGATAATTTGTTTTTGAACTTAGCGACATTCTCTGACCATGTTTAATACTTATTACTTAACATGCAGTGGCAGTTGACTACATTAGCTCAAAAACACTGGAGTGCTAAGTAATATAGAAAAATGAAGCAGCGGGTGTAGTTTATAATTAATTCAGAGGAAACAGAAAAGTTAAGCTTATCCCAATAATGTGTTACTGTACAAAACACAGCAGAGCAGTATAGCCCCTCCACAAATAAGTGTTTAGTCCTGTAGGTCTCACCTTGAATCACATGAGAGTTGTCCTTAAGGAAAAAGTTGTACAAGTATTTGGGGATGAAGGCAGACATGCAGGCATATGCCAGGGCTGTGAAGAGTATGGAATATTAGGTATAAAAAGAAGTCAAAAAAGGAAGGCAGATATTGTGATAGTAGTAAGCTGTTTAAGGAGTTAGAAACTCAATTCTTTACCTTCATTGTTGAAATTCAAGTAAAGGAATGGGGCACAAAGTGAATCTAAACCTGAAATAATGAAAAGAAACAAAACAGGTCATAATACAAATATCCTGCGTAGGGTCACATAGTTGTAACCAAGGGCATTTACAAGATGCAACACAAGCACCATCTAGTGTCCGGTCATGTATAATACAAAAATGAAATGTGTAAATGAGGAAGACAGATAAAAAACTGAGAGGAAAAAGCAAAAAAAGGAGAATGAGACATGAAAGCAAAATCCAGCGAGACAGTGAAAGAAACGGACAGAAGGGAGACTGACCCTGCCAGTAGACCAGATCAGGGTGGGAGACCACCCAGGCTTTCAACACACGCCTGAACTTGATGTGACCCTGAGGAGATGACAGCAGCTCATCGTACTGATGGCAGCGTGGGATGTCCACCTCAATCTGTAAGCATGCACAAGAAGGCATCCAACAAAAGAATGACGCTAAACTCATTTTAGAAGAGTGAAGTGACTTAAAACTTTACTGCTGTCTAGTTTTCAATCATAACTTACCTGTCTGTCAGTCGGTATGGGAGTATCCTTGTCTATGCTCTCATATTTGGCTTGGATGTCTCCCTGTGTTAAAAAAGTGAAAAATACATACATGAAACAATGTTAAAATTGCATCTTTTGTCAACACAGACAGGACTATCATTTCTCTTGTACCTCAATGCCCAGCAGTGCTGCCCACGCCAGGCCTCGAACAAGAGGGGGAATGTCCACTCTGGCCTCTTTCCAGACTAGGTTCTTCTTGTAAGGATACGCCTGAAGACAAAGCATTAAACAGAGAATATATTACCCAGATATGTGACCTGTTTAAACAATAATTATTACAGATACAGAAAAAAAAACAAGCTGCAAAGGTCTTTACATTAAAAACTTAAACATAATATTTAACAGATTAGATAGATAGATAGATAGATAGATAGATAGATAGATAGATAGATAGATAGATAGATAGATAGATAGATAGATAGATAGATAGATAGATAGATAGATAGATAGATAGATAGATAGATAGATAGATAGATAGATTCTATTTGTTAAATCTCACATTTAAGTTTTTGTTTTTAATGTAAAGACATTTGTGGCTTGTTTTTAAATGGTGCTATGCAAATAAAGTTTGCAATTAATTGGGAAAGATATGCTCATGTGTGTAGCATCCCATGTGTGTGTTCTGAGTGTGTCCCCGTGTG
The DNA here is from genome assembly GCF_042242105.1 of Pempheris klunzingeri. Classification (NCBI taxonomy): domain Eukaryota; kingdom Metazoa; phylum Chordata; class Actinopteri; order Acropomatiformes; family Pempheridae; genus Pempheris; species Pempheris klunzingeri. The sequence goes on along the minus strand of NC_092014.1, from coordinate 11,188,170 downwards.
TTTGTGGCCTGAAAGTCATGTCCATGTGTGTGTATGTATTTGTATGGAGCTCAGACCTTGAGCAGCCTGTCAAACAGGATGATGCGGATGAGTTGGTACTCGGTGTCTCTCTCGCGGATGATGAGCGGCAGCGTTACGGTGGCCGACAGCTCATTGCTGCTGTTGGACTGGGGCAGACTTGACTGTCTGAAGGAGGGAGAAGGGAAGGGAATATGACATTACCCGAGCCAAAATAAATGATGAGGTGCTGTGAAAAATAGTGATGGGGAGGAGAGGACGAAGGCGGCGGGATCAGGATTGAGATTGCTTACTCGTCTTCCAGTAGAGGGTAATAGGCTTCTCCTGCTACATCCTTCAGTCTCTGAAAAATAAGAGAGAAGCTTAAAGCCATAACACAGATTCATGGTTGAATCTGATTCAACGCTGAGTTTTAAATAAAACACCTGGATTTATTACCCGAATGTGACTGTTACCAACATGGATTAACAGTGTTCAAAAGCAAGGGTACATTTAACGAAACAAAATAATACAGTGATGCATCATTAATGGCACAGTTGTGTCAGCTAGTGTGATGAACAAGCACTTGAACAAGTGTGTTCCCCTTGTAACAAATGTTGGTAAGAGACTTCAATATTGGAGAGCATTTCGATGTGATAATACTGTTTTACTGTTTGATGTTTTAATCCCGGAAACCCACTTGAAAAAGTAACCCTAACCCTACACACAATACACTCACATATACACAATACTGTATATGTCTGCTGACAAGTTTGTTGTCTTACGTTTCTGAGTTGGCACAGAGACAATGTCACTGTAGTGTCGTCAAGCAAGAAACTCCGATCCCTTCCCTGGCCAAATGACTCCCCATCTTCCAGGACAAAGCTAAAGACAAACAAGGAGAGAGGAAGACATTTCATCAAGTCTGAATATCACCTACAACTAGCAAATGCCTTCATCAGAGTATGTGCGTGGATGTAATGTACTTGGGCAGTGTGCAGATTGGCGGTTTAGACTGTATGATCTCCTTGTTGGTCAGCTCCTTCTCCAGGTCTCCCCCTGCCAGACACCACAGATGGTACACCTCATCTATGGCCCGCTCCGACAGGTAGTCTTCATCATCGTCTAATAACGCACACGCACAAAACGGTAAAAACCTTCCCACAAGCACAGGTGGTGCTGGTTACTTTACTTGATTACTTTTACTGATCACTTTATCAACAGGTTCAATATAATCTCCTGACATGAAAACATGTTTACGCATACGGCAATGGAATAATGCGTGGATAAAAATAAATAAAAAATATCACACGTGTGATATCATCTGGCCTACAGCAGTTAATACAAACACAGTAAATCTAAGAAAATCTCTTCCGAAACTAAATAGAATAGAGGAAACAGCTCTCGTTTATGTGGAGTCGCTGAGCAGGTTTTTGGAATTCAAGGCAGGACCTTATGTGAAAATAGAGGAGAAAAAATCTTTTTGACGTGACAAGATGTATCCCTATCCACAAAGAAGTTCCCCATGTGTCTTTCATGGTTACCTTTTGTACTTAGCCCTGCTTATTTTCAGTTGGCCTTGACATTTGGTGTGTTTCACAGAATTTAGGATGGAAAAAGGCTTATAAGCAAATGTACAAGACTATAAAAAAGGTTTCAGTGCGAGTTTAGTCCATTTGTCTTTTTCATAGAATAAAAAAAGACTAAATTAAACCTTCAAGGACATGGAAAAAGGCGATTAGATAAAACGTTAGTAGAGATATCAAATGTTAAATGTTTTAATATTTCAAAGGACCGGCCAGTTATAGCTCTTGACACAAAATACTTGTATCTATCTGCTACTATCATTAATATTGATGTCAGCATAATGAATTAAAGCCACTTCAAGAAATCAATTAGGCTTTATGATATTGCATTCTTGAAGTTTTTAGTCAAGTCAAAGAGTGTTTGACTTGTGGTTGGTGTGTATGTGGTGTGTAGGTGTGAGTGTAAGGCTGCATGTGCAGTCGTGTGTAGTTGGGACAGACCTTTGCAAAGGTCACTGATGTCCTCTGGGAGCTCCAGATGTGCACAGCGCAGGGAAGAAGAGAAGAGGCTAACAGGCTTCTGGAAGGGCGTATAGAGGCAGCAGACGCCATCAAAAACAGGGTCTCCCAGCAGCTCTGCAGGGGTCGGCCTGGGGGACACATATGAAGCTATAATAACCATCACAAACATCATGGACTGTGCCTTTGAGTAGTCATTTTATAAGAACTAAGAATTTCAAGTAATAACTTGCATCTTTAGTTTTGTATCATTTTACATGTTGGTTCTGGTACGCTGGATTTCTCCCTGACATACATGCAGCAAGTATTTCATAGCCCGCGTATCTAAAGTGTTTTGGTTGTTTCTGGTTAAAGAAAAAGGATGTTACAGGTCTATCTCTGTAGGAATCACTTCTGTCATGTCTTTGAATAACAATCTGAGCCCGTCAGTGGCACAAAAGGGAACTTTTAGTAGGCCTGACATGCACATAGAAACACATAACGGTCATAACAGCAAAATACACACAATTATGGAGTGTCCCTTTAAGTTGTAATTTTGTAAGAATTGAGAATTTCAGCCAATAACTTGCATCTTTATTTTGGTATCATTTCACTAGTTGATTCAGTATGATGGAATTCTCCCTGAAAAAACATGCAGCAAATATTTCGTAACCCGCATATCCAAAGATTTTGGAAACTAAAAGGCTAATGTCCTCCAACAAAGTATGATGACCAACAGAGACCGCATTTACCTTTTAGAGGGAAGAAAAGTCAAGCATTTCCTTAATAACTGCAGAACATTCTCAGGCAGCTCCTGTAGAAAAATAACTGTATTTAAACTTCCAATAATCTCACCAAAAAGTTACAAAAGATTAAGAAGTGCTTAGTCAAAACTGCTAGTGGGACTCGATTTGTGATGTTGTACATATTTGAACACATAACAAAATTAAAATTATGCATAAACTTAAACTTACTGGACTATCAAATTTGTATTTAGAAACGTTTTTGGGGGTTGTTATGATGTATGTGTGATGTAAACAGTCATTAAGTATAAATGGCCATTTAGTTTTTTGCACAACAACTTGAAATGCCTACAAAATGCATCTCTTAAAGGCAGGTATCTAATTTAGGAAATCTTTCTCACTTCAAATTATATTTCATTAAATAAAACATCTTTATTTAGCAGTTTGGTATAACTTTTGATTGAAAACAACCATAACTAAGATAATACTGTTTTGGTATCGATGCAAAACCCTAATGCTTCATTGACTAAGCTCGAGGCAGCCCAACTATACCTTTATGGTATCCAGGCAACCATGTTCCTCTGCAAGGACAGTGACAATGTCGTCCATGCAACCTGAGAATGACAAACAATATCACAGAGTAAGTCTGACTGAGCTTAAGAGCATATTGCTCACTACTCCCAATAATTACGTCCTTTTCACTCACCCAAGGTTAGAATGAATTTCAATCGCTCACTTATATCAATATTCTGCAGCAGTCGTCTGCCCTGTAATTGATTCACAGCATAAACTGAACATGATCCATACAGCATGAATTCAGGCAAAACCAAAATAGCATCAAAAAACTTCTATGAATGTCTTTTCTCTTGTGTGAGGAGGTTTATGAAGGATTCTTACTGCACACAATTCAAAGAGCAAAACCCCAAGCGACCAGACATCAGTCTTGGGCCCTGAGGGCAGAGGAGGTTCATCATGGGAAGAGTCACTGGGGTGTAAGGAGCCCTGAGCAATCACCTCTGGAGCAAGGTATGATGGGTACCTGAGGTAAGGTAATGATCACAGAGCAGATAAGCACTTACTTGTGAATTTCCCCACCGTGGGATAAATAAAGGCTAGTCTAATCTACTTTGTCTCTAAATAGTATTTGTTGTAGACACACAGTATTCACTGCCTCCTTATGTAATTTAAAGTTTAAAAGCTGGTTTAAAAGCTCAATGCAGAAACTTCCCGTCATGTTTTCATTCATTAATGAGCTGAGTTGAATAAGTGTTACACCATGTTCTCTCCGTATTATGTCTAGCAGAGGATATAAATACATAATGTTCTGCAAACTACAAAATGACTCTATTTAAAGTGATGTTATTGTTTATAAGAACTACCTGCATAGTTGTTTGTCAGTTACATTTATTACATTGTCCATCCAGATGTTTTAATGAAAATCATGGGTTTGCGCCATCATTCCTCTTTTCAATCTAAAAAGGATATTACACAGAGATACTTGGTAGAACACAAAGGCCTTTGGATTAGGATAAAAGTCCAACAATCTATTAAAGTTCCTGAACCAGGAAGCTATTTTGATGTCCCAAAACCTGGTTTTTATGAAAAAGGGTGCATCATTATGCATCAATGTTAGAGACAATTGCCTTTTTTATGATTTGACTAACAACAAACAGATACAAGTGAACCTCTGACCCTGAACAGACAGCTCACAGAGCTCAGTCCCACCAGTTGAAGAGTTCCAGATAAGCCTTTAAGGACATCTCGAAAAGTAGAAAAGGTTTCGCAATTGGTCCTGTAGATCACATCATCTGGCAGCCACAAGCGAGCTACAATGGATGTAATGTAAACCCTCGGGACAATCACGCCAGTCGAAGTACGTACATATGCTCATTTTTGCCACTGACAGGCTCAGTTTGTTATTCAAAGCGTCTAGCAACATCACGGTAAGGACCACCATGTTCTGTGAGGTAAAATTATTGTTTTTGTCAATGGAGTCTGGTGCCTTTGAATGAAGTGACGTAATGATGGTTTCTGGTTAAACAAACAAGGATCTCACGAGTCTATCTCTGTAGGGAATCTTTCCAAAATGCTGTCAGACACTTTGAAAAACAATCTCAGCCTGTCAGTGGCATAAACAAGCACTTTCAGTGGGCATTGTTTGATGGGCGCAATTGTTCAGAAGGTTTAGATTACAGCCATTTACAGCTCATTTTAAACCCAAAATATGTAAAAAATAGGGTGCAGGTTTAAAAATACTGCAGTTACCTTTTTAAGGACCCTTCTTTGTGATTAATGAGAAGAAAAATACATACCCAATGGGAAAATCCACATCGGCTCCATGATAAGTCATGTGGTAAAGGCCAAACTTTGCCAGTTTGACATTCCCCTTCAAAGAAACAAAAATCTGTCTTAGTGACAGTATTACATTCAAGCAATCATTCCATGATCTTTTTACTGGGCAGGCTCTCAGTCAGTAAAAGACAGACATACATAAATCAGCTCAATTTTACCTTGCAGTCCATGAGCACATTGTGTGCACTGAGGGCTCTGTGCACCATACCATGTTTGTTCATAAACTCCAGACCTTCCAAGACCTCATAGGCTATCTGCAGCACCTTTTCCGGGCTACCACAAACACAAAAATGGCAGTGTGTCAAACCTTTTTGAGGGTTAAGCGGTTTTGAGAGACATTTCCTATTCACTGTTGTTATTATGCAACCCTAACGTCAGCCAGTAGATGGCAAGGTTAATGCATACTATTGTCCTGCCCGTAAAATAAGATAGTAATAATAATAATAAGATTTAACGATAACACTCACCAGTGAAAATTAAAGGAGTAAACAGCAATAGGCTCATTCCATATACTGTACTGAATAGGAAAAGGTTTTAATGATAATCTCACCTGGCTGTTTTCCCCTGTTTCTGTAAGTCACTTACGCTGCTTTCATAGTGTTCAGCAACAACAATCAGCCGTTCTATGAAGCAAGACAAAACCAAAATAAAGATGTGCAACTTAGTTAGCAAGCATTTATTGATATTTACTTATGCTGTGTAAGCATGTATTGATGCTACAACTGTACAATAAACAGTGAGATGAAAACACATGCATGGTACTAATCCAAAAGGACTAATAAAAGTTAAAGCCACATGCTCTTTTAACTTTGACACATTTACTCTAAAAACTTTTTGACACCCCCTGTAATATACAATAATCCACTCCAGAACAGCCTGTCTGAGAGGGTTTTTTGATTGCACTTAATGCATTACTCTACATTACGATGTTTCCTACAAGACCTAAAACCTTTAAAGTAACTCAAGAATTAAACCTGCCTTCGATCTGATCAATCAAAGACTAACTTTAGTTCCTGTGTTATAGTTCCACATAGCTAAAAGAAAATCCTAACTTCTGGTATAGTACTTTCTTTGCAGAGCTGACCCTCAATGATTGAAATGGTAACTTTAAAGGTTGTAGTTATTGTGTTCACCATCACAGCTTTATATAATCTATTAACAGCACATATAGTCCCCAATAAATCACAGAAAACATGCACTCCACACAGAGCAACTGGATGAAAGGAGACTGTCACCAGCTTAGAAAGGTATTAAATAATCAGGGATAAAGTTCCATCTCGAATTACCCAGTATGAGTACAAATCAAGGACAGAATATCGCTCACTGAAAATGAAATAAAATGTGATAAAATGCAAGGACAGGACAATGTGATTAGACCCCTTACAAAGGGCAACACAGAAGGTCATACCGTGCTTCCCTCTGGAGATGTCCACATATTGGCAGAGTCTGGGGTGAGTGGTGGTTTTGAGGATCTGGAAACGCCCCAGAATTTTGATAGAGTTGGGGGTGAGAGGGAGACCATTGCTCCCACAGACATCATGAGGGAGAGCTGAGGCAAAGAAGGTGAAGGCACCAAGCTGGGCATCTTTGAGGGGCCTCATGTAGCCGCTGGGTTGAAGCACTGGCAATGGGGAGGAGTCTTCACTGTAGAATATGAATAATATGTGATAATACATAAAGATGAGTTACAGGAACAGTCTGATTATGGTGTACAGGGTGTTGTAACTATATTTACAGCCAAATGTAAAGGCAGGACCTTGTGCAAAAATAGAGGAGAAAAAATCTTTTTGAACTGACAAGATGTATCATTTCATGGTTACCTCTTGTATTTAGTCCCACTTATTTTCAGCTGGCCTTTACATTTGGCGTGTTTCACAGAATTTAGAAAATGGCTTATAAGTAAATGTACAAGAATATAAATAAGGTTTCAGTGCGAATTTAGTGCAATTATCTTGTAGTCCTTTTGTCTTTTCCATAAAAAAATTAAAAAGACACGAAATTATACCTTCAAGGACATGGAAAAAGATGATTAGATTCATTAGTGTGCACGATTGTGTTGTAACTATATTGACAGCCACATTTATCTCATTTATCCATTCAGTGTTAGCCAGGGAATTAAAAGCATGGACTCACCGCTTAGCCACAGATAGAGCTTATAATGTCCACTGTCATTTTAAGTACAACATATTCACACCATATGGTTTTACATTAACTTCGGAAACAAACGACAGAGTGTGTGAGTGCACAGTGATGTTGCAGCAGAGATGGGTGTCTTTGGTTGCAGTTAACCACTGCATGTAACGCTACAGCTAAGTTATGAAAACAACCTCCTTAGTGTCCAGGAGAGGAAAGCAATGAAGGAGCTGATGTGCAGTACTTATATCCGACAAGTGTGTGTACTCACGCTTAATGGAAAGGCTGCATGGTCGTGTCGACGGAATTAACTTGACAATATTGATAAAATATATTTGAAATCAACTCATTTCCTGCTTCTGCGGTGTGACGGTAACAGCTGAGTGAACGTGACCACCGACGTCATTTTTGTGCGACAAAGTGGTTCATATTAAAAACTTCCCTAAGATCCGGACTACAGTTGTGGATCATAAATTCTTTTTAATTTTCAACAAATCTATCACTTTTTTTGTTTTGTTTTATTTCTGCGTATGTTTTCTGGCGAATTAGTTTCTCATTGCTGTAATTACACACAGGCAATATCCGTGGCCTGCTTGCATGTCCCGAAATTATACGATCTATAGAACATGTGGCGAGTGAACGCACGGTCATAACGTAGCAGCCTGCTTCGTATCCGGATGGTGCACAGATTTAGTTACGGGGGGGGCCTGACTTAGCCTCTCCGCGGCTAGCTGCTAGCTGCCTTAGCTAGCCGACCCAATGTTAGCCAGAGTAGCAGCTGTCAAGCCCCCAGCTCCCTGAAACGTGTTTGGGCTTCCAGGTTTCACAGTCCATGTAAGTTACAAAAATCTCTGTCTTGTATTTTACTGCTTTAATTAACCAACAGTAAGCTGACAGTAACGTCTAACCTACCGTGTAGCCTACCAATGCTAGCTACATGAGAGTTGAAAGTCTAGTTTTGTTTTTTTTAGTTAAAGGGGAGAGCTGTCCGTGTGAGCTGAACCGGCTAAATAATAGCTTACTGATTTTGTACACGTTGCTGAGCAATCCATAATCCACAACACAGATTTAAGTACAAGTTTGGGCATTAACGTTTACTATAATTACCCCCAATGTGACATGAGATGGCTGTTTGTTTACTGTGGTTTCCAATTTATTCCATGATTTCTCTTATTGTCCAGCTGTAATTGGGCGCCAGCCAACAATCATCTACCACTATTATTATTGGAGGATAGTTGCAGTATAAAATAGGACAACCCCTCACAAATAACTCATAAGTGATAATGCGTAAGTCAGATACAAATATTCAATAGTGATGCATTTACAGTGAATTATTTTTTAAAGGTTACCATCAATTACTTTGCTGTCCACCATCCTGTCCCACATTGATCCAGCACTCATCTGACCCCCCCTCAAATAAGTAGGATAATTATGGAATTAATGAATATTATTTTGGGTACATGAGATTGGCACTAGGCATTATACTGACATTTTATATTTCAAAAAATTTTTAATGAACTGATGCATTAACAGATGAAAACAAGTGCTAAATACAACCCTAATGACTATTTCTAGTGTTCCCAGCCGTTTTCCATGCAGACACAGACCGTAATTGTTCTTAAGGGATTTATATAGTGAGCTCTGAGCCTCAGGTCATGTATTCTTGTCATTAGATCACATCAAAACTAATGTCATGAAATATCATATGAATATGGCTTATAAATAGATGGCGGCACGTCAGATTTTTAATCAAAATACCACTGCACTTATAAACTGTGAGGAATTTCTCTGTTTTTTGCTGTTGTTTTCTTTTCACTCATTTATGTGCATTCCTTTTTTCATATGCATTCTGAAAAAATAATTAAAGGGCACATATGAGGGAAAAAAAAGAGCACATATGTCTCCTGAAAACCAGTAACTACATCTGGTGCTTCTCATAATCTCTGTCAAATGTGTTGATCTCTCTAATGCCTTCAGGTGGTGCTGGCATACTGCTCTCGTTTTGTTTATAATGATCTGGTGGGCAGACAGGTAGGGAAGTATCCCCCTAAAGTATATTTTTACTGTGGGAGTGAAGCATGAAAAGAGGAAAAACTTGTGGCCCGGTGGGTCTGCTCACACACCGCCAACATACCAGAGAGAGCTGGTGGTTAAATGTCACAAATTTATAGATTTGATTCAAACCACCTGTATAGTCAATAGCTATACTGTGTTATCTTTGATATTTTAATTTAAAAATGGACATAAACATTCATGTTTGTGTGGATTATTGAGAACTGAGTGACTAAGCAAACCAGGCATGCCTATTTTTAGGAGGCAGATAAGAGTGGATGCCGTCACATGCCTTCTCCAGTTGTCCAGCAGTCGTCTGTACAGCGCAGATGACCCTAAACATTTTTAAAGCTGCAAATCAGGAGGAGAATCAAAGACATTTTGATCTCTATACAGTGAAGACTAGTAAATTATGCATCCTGAAGGCCGGTGAAAGCCCGTCACTTCAACATTGTTAACACATTTAGCCATTTCCATCTTAAATTGAAAGCTGAAATGACCTTTTCACGTCTTTATGCTGCAGACCATACCTCAGCCCCGGGACCCATTTCCAGAGGTTATCCAAATGAGATCAGCCTTTTTGTGGCTCTTGCTATTACTCCACCACTGGTCCCGTTTAAATCAATTCAGTTTCTCAAAAAACAATGCTTTGATCCTTGATTTTATCAACTCCAGCTCTTTTGTGTTTCTAATTTCCTCATCCCCCAACATTTTGTTTTCATCTCAGGCCAGCTGTTGTTTTCCAGCGCCTCCTTGTAATATGTGTAAGAAGTTTTCTTCCCCATGCCTCAGCCTTGTAAAAATCCTTCTTTTCCTCTGTCTTCGAGGAGTAATTTGCCGAGTTCAACATGATAAAAGGACCTAAACTGTCCAGTTGTCCCATGTCCAGTTGTATTTTGGTAGAGTGATCCAAGAGTGGCTGATCTCCTTTGAACCCTAATCTCCTAAACTATGGTCATGGAGATTAAGTATGGTTTAAAGGATAAACTATCTTTATGTCACTACTTACTTCTTACCAGTCATTAGGGTGGAAGACGGAGAGGAATTCATCCAAGAATTTGGCCTGACCAAGTTCACTTGGAGCTTGTCAAGACTGTCGTGAGGTTTTTATACACTGAAATGTTGATGATGTGTGTTTCAAGATTTGCTGATTTATTGTCTAATTTTTATGAAAACATTTGTTCTTCTGATTATCTCCCAACATGTCTTGTATATAGAGATCGGATTTTGTGACTTTGGGCTGCCGACCAGCCAAAATATATCTCATGAAAATCCCATTAGCACATAGTTTATACTTACTAGGGCCTGACGTTATGGAAAACATGTCAGATTATGATTGTTTTGTCAGACATATTAAATTGCAATATGATATCGACGGAGCCTACATTTTGTTTTAAGAAGTGTTTACGAACGAAAGAGGTAATACTGTGGTACGACATCAGGTCATTTTATGATATGTTCCACAAAAATAGGCAACCCTTGTGCTGTGTAATGAAGTCCTACTGAACAGTCGTGCAACACAAACCACCTTTGTGGAAATGTAAAGTTTTTGTTGAGACTGTCAGAGAGGAGTTGACTTAACTCTGTGGTCATTTTGGAGGCTGTAGTTTGTGGCGGAGTTGTACTGGAATGCAAACCTTGTAACTCCAAACTTGTACCTTTGCAGATGTTCAGCATAGTACTTAAGAACACCATCTCTTTTTACATTGCTAGTGTCACTTGAGTAAACTCGATATAACATGGAATATTGCAACTTTTTCACTGCACATGCTAGCTTGATGCAAGAACCATATTCTGCATTTATAACAAAAAAGGAAAGGTCTAAAATCATCTATAAAAACCAAAAAGACCCAAAGATCACCTTTCGTGATGCTGGAATGCAGTCAGTTCTCTATATTTTACATCCCTTGTAGTGTTAAGGTCTTTATTTTTTTATTTTGTGTGTGTGTGTGTTAGGTTTTTAGCTCGCTCCTTTTTCAAGATGTCTAGTCACAATCCTTTGTTGAGACTGGAGCAGCGAGCGGCCGAGGCTGACCAGATCATCGAGTACCTAAAACAGCAAATCCAGCTGCTGAAGGAGAAAGCCAGTAAGACACACACCCAGACATTAACGCTTAACACACATAGTGTTACAAAGAGTGTATTTAGTTTTATAGTAAACCTTTATGAATTATGAAGTTTCCAAATTCGTCTAGATGGATTACATTTCAAGTCAAGTAGTCCTTATTCTGTATTTGGGTGTAATGTATGTAATGAATTTCTGTATGCGCTGTAGGAGGGACAAGCTTTTTGTCTGAAGAGCTGCTTAAATACATGATTCACAATTTAGTCGAGACTAAATTCCTGTTGGACTGCTGGAGGCTTAATGAAACACAAGGCCTCAGTTATGGGAAAGTGTGCTCAAGTTTAAGAATTGTCATTGTGAAGATACTTTCCCATGGTATCTTTAAGTTAAGCCAAAGATAAAAATTATACTTAAGTTGTGGAATTCACATCGTCATTGACTTCAAATAAATACAGGTTCAACAAATAGATGCTGTTTACATGTCTTTGTCTTTTTTACTTTCTCTGTTGTAAAGAGTTTAACAAAGACCATTGGAGCTACTTTTCAATCCAAAAACAATATTAGTGGATCATTTAATGGCTTCTTTAACTCCAAAAGAGGCACAATACAGATTTTAATTGTCATGACACTTTAGCTGATAGAATATTCATACTAGTTCAGAGGCAGTCCTGTGGGATAGTGATATTCCAGTGCTGAGAGGTAACAAAAATTTGCCCCGCTGCAGTCGTCCAGGCCAGTGTCAGAGAAGAGAAGAAACTGATGGTGGAGAATGCCAAACTGAAGAATGACATCGAGGAACTCAAAAAACAGCTGCTGGAAAAAGAGAAGAACAGAGGAGGTATGTTGAATTTGGTTCCCAGCTAAGGTTTGCATCGCAGATCACATCTTTAAAAAGACCTCGACGTTGTTATCCTCTATATCTAGTTATAGAAGCGGTCGTGTGTGCCTGATTTAGGAACATTTGATGTCAGTTGTTGCTCATTAGAGCATTGTTTGGTTTGTACTATCAATGATAACATCTTGTGCATTCTCGCCTGAGCCCATTATAACCAGATTTTGTTTTGTTTCTATTATAAGCAACCATAGTGCTTCAAGAATCCTCATTATAATGATGGGGACAACATGTCTGTCAGCTATTGTACGTCTGACATACATTGACACTGAAGGGCAAACAGCTCAGATCATTAACACACATTTAATGTTTCCCAGAAAGAAGCTGCAGGAATAAAGGGGGACTGGAAGAAATGAGCAATTTAACCTTATTCAGAATAACTCAATATGTTACTGTTGGAACGTATAAGGAATGCGTTCCAATACTCACGAGACTGAGTTTTTCCACACATTGTATCAAATTGTGATGTTTATTTTTCGGGATTTCTTTTCAATGGCTTTAAGGTGGCATGAAATAGCTTAATCAAAACATGTATAAATATAAACGTTTTTGAAAGGATTTTCAGTCGGCTTTGCTGATTTGTTATTGAGATGAGAAAAACAACTTAAAACAAACAAAGTTGAACGTGACTATAACAGTGCCTATATCTGCAGCCAAGAAATAAAAATGGTGACAATTGAAGTTCATTGTCAGATTCGTTTCAATGCCATTTTAAACTCTGCGGGATCCGCTGTGGCTCTGTTAAGTTGTATCACGCAAGTGTTCAAACTCACAGAACTTATAGCTGCATTTCTTTTTTCAGTCTGCCTTTGTTCTCCCATTATCACCTCATTTAGTTGTTATGCCAGACATGATTGCATATCGTGTCAATTTACATATGCAGCAGACATGGAACAACATAATCATTGATTTAGTGTCATGTTTCTGGGCATTCTCGCTCTCCTCATAGCTCTGTTTTGGTCTCCACCAACCCCTAATTGAAATCATAGCCTCCTTAGCTGCTAAATGCTTTACTATGTGTGTATGTTTAGTCTGTGTGTGGGCCAGAAAACCAAACCAGCGAGCTGTCAGAGTCTGACAACTTCAGTAGACCTGAAGGGGGGTGGACTATAAATGTCGTTGGATTGGTCACCATAATCAATCATTACACATTTCACGTCAGCATATTCAATTCATTGTTAATTGGTTAGTGCAGCTTTAATTCAAACTTCTAGTCGAGATCAAGGTTCTCAGAGACGCATACATAAAAGGTGCAACATTACAGTAATGTAATTTGATATAATGGTGCAAACCATAAAGCCTCACTGTAAGTTCATCCATTTTTGTTATATTGTCATATACTGTGTAAAAAGTTGTTTCTCAGTGTCAAAAGCCTTAAGAGTAAACTTAAGGGGAATGTCAAGAGTTTAACAGGCTATTGCCCGTAATTCCAAGGTAAACCTGAAAGGTCCTGATCTCAGGTCCTACCATAGAATTAAGGTAATTAAAAGCATTATGGTGGCAGTGGTGTGCCTGCAGACCGATGTTTGTCAGACATAGGAATTCAAACTTCAGGCGCCTTAAATGAGGGGTTATTTTTTTCCTCTGAAGACTTATTGCAGGACATTGTTCCCTGCTTTATGGCTCAATTTCCTTGTTTCCATCAACCCAGACACTGTGTCATTTTCCCATCAAAACTGTTTGCATCAGGAGAGCAGTCCTCCCACTGGGTGTGTAAATAAAGCTCCCTGTGTATCATTTCATTGTATTATGTTGATGCAACCAGCTCTGTGCGTGAAAAGGGACATCTAAGTAGTAGTAGATCTTGTGTATTTGTAATGTAATCTCTTTCTCCTCAGAGCTGCTGTGCTCACGTCTTTTCATGCTCTCCCCATGACATTTGGGAAACTAAGTCCACCTGTGTCTCTCCTGTAGTGCGGGAGGTGGCCATGCCACCAGGTGACGCCTCTGAGTGCTTTTCGAAGCCCACCCCTCCCAAGCCCTCAGCAACAGCACCCTCTGCCTCCCCTTCTGCTGCTGTCCAGAGCCCCCCTCCCAAAGATGAGAGTAAAAAGAAGAAGCCGGAGAAAAAAGGTAACAATTGGAGAAGAAAATATGGTGCATTGCAGGGTTTTATGAAACATGCTTTTAAGTTTTCGCATCCAATAAAACTGCTTTAGAAACTGAAATTATGCCTCTTTAGACATGTTTTTGTCATTTGTCATTTTATTTGTGTATTTTTTTTTAATTATTATTTTATTCTCATTTAAGATTCTGTTTTTCTAACAGTTTGATAGATGCAGTACTTTTTTTTTCAAAGGTCGACTGACCTTTTCTACCACGGTTTTCCATTTGAATTTCTAATATCAGGTGCAAATTGATGCAAGGCAGCAATATCAGCCTCTTAATGGATCCAAGATCTCTGGGCCACGGTTGGAAGATGTTTAGTGAAGCTTCATTTGTCATGGAGTTTTATGATTTGTAAGCTATATTTGGGACGGGGCGTCCTTGTTTAATGTCACCAGTAATTTAATCCAGTTTGAGACTGATTTAATGTCAGAGTTTTGTGGATGTGCATCATTCTAGGACCCCATCATAAAACCAAACCAAAATATAATGCAGCTAAACTATTTTACATTTGTGATAAGTTTAGAATACAAAACAAGAAAAGCCCTGCCATAGAATTTCAATTAATTTGCAGTAAATCAGTCAAATATTTCGTTTTGTTTTCAGCAATAAATTGTCTGGACTCTGGAGAAATAGTCAGACATTGACAGGGAATAATTTGCACTGGATGTTTGGCATCTTGTTTGGCATGGAGATGTGAGGGAGCTGTTAAGTGAATTCATACATTCAATACATGTTCAATTCTTTGTTACTGTGATGGAAATCATTGAAGCTGTTTAACTCATGCTATGAAGAAAAGTTGCCTGGAGGCTTCGATGTCTTATGCAAGAATGTTTCTTGAGGCTCAGCCGATGCCGCCTCAATTTTGAAGGTATCTGCCTGTGACCTGTCATTTAACCCTTACTAGGCATGCCAAAATTACTACATGCCCAAATGTGGGCATTCCATATGTACCAAAAATACGTGTGAATGGTGTATTGGCTCTCTGAATTCTAAACGCTACCCCAGATCATGTTATATGGATCCGCCAGGTCAACATCAACACATTTCTCCACCAGGAGTCAGTCTGAAGCACGGCCCAGCTATTACCTGTGACCTTGGTTACCCCAGCAGCGGAGTTTCTCTGCTTATCCGGAGGGCGCCAGTCTTTCTCAACAATCCGACAGCTAAACCCTCCTCGAGAAGCAGAGACGGGCCTTTTCCAACTTTCCGTTTCGTTTACATTTTCTTCATTTGTCCTGAAGGCGACCTGAGTGTTACCAGCGGAAGCTGCTGTGTGTTGAGTCAAAGGAAGGAAAATTCATTCACCGTTAGTTTAGTATTTAATGTAGCTGTGTTCTCACCTCATCCACACAGTCATCACTTGTTAGTCTACAAACCCATGTGCAGCCTTAGTGTAGTCCTGGTGATGTTACGTCACTGTGCTGTCATCACAACAGAGCATTGATTACACGGGAAAAACATGTTGAATATCAAAGGCAGGGGTTGGAATTCATATTCTTCAGAGCTGATGTGGACTCAGAGGAATGATTAAAGACTTTGTGATCATTTGATCAGTTCCACCCACTGGAGTGGATGTGTGTAAGCAAACCAGGCGAGTGAAAAGGTGGTTAGCTTCTTTGAAGGAAGCATCCGCTTTTCTGCTGTGCCAGTGGATCATGTAGCACTCACCTCCAGCCAAAAGTGGGTATTGGTATTGTCATTTAGTGCGTCCTGCACATTTTTGGGAAGAGGTGAAGAGGTAATCATCTATAATTTTTTTTTTTTTTCTCATGGATCACTTGAAATGCCTCTGCACACAACCCTGCGGCCTGTCATTTGTGGGCTTTGTTTTCATTTATGGAAGGAAATTGAATCAGATTCCAGACAGATGCCCAGTATTGTTTCAACTATGATTTTTTTTTTGGGGGTCATAATTTCCCTTGGAAGTATACCAGTTGGCTGAAATATTCTCAGCGCTTTTAAACAAACATTTCCTGTAATGTCATGGACGTTTTGTATAATAGCATAAAAACTTTCACAGATGGCACTCGTCAGCAAATCTTCCCTTAACACATGATATATAGCTACTGTCTGACTTTCTACACTGAAAATGCACCTAACCAAATAGTTAAATCAGACTTTCATCAAAATAGCAAATGTATTGCAAAGAAATATCAAAATGATGTTCCATTTCAATGTAAAACGTGTACTATAACAGTGTTTGCTTTTCTTATATTCCAGGAGGGGAGAAAGCAGAGAAGAAGCAGCCAGCCCCGAGCCAAGAGGATGCCAAGGTGGACGTGTCTCGTCTGGACCTGCGCATTGGACGTATAATCACAGCAGAGAAGCACCCAGATGCCGACAGTCTTTATGTGGAGCAGGTCGACGTGGGAGAGGCCTCTCCGAGGACAGTGGTCAGCGGGCTGGTCAAGCACATACCTCTGGACCAGGTACAACTCGTGTGCACCTAGTTACTAGTTTATTGTATATACCTAGCTAAAACAAACTGCCAACTGAGAGCAATTTCTAGATTGGGATTAAGACATTTCTAGAATATCATTCATCATGATTTTAAGATATAGTGTAATTCAGAGGTTGGGCCACAAAACTTTGTCATGTTATTAAATTGGTCACCTCACAAGAATCTCCCGGATAGTATGTAGAGTTCAACAAACAATTACTGATTTAGCTTGTTTATGTGGTGGAAGATTAAAAAAAGGTCATTGAATATGAAGACCTATCAGTAAAATGACAAACTATAATTTATGCTCATGAGTGAGGATTATGTAGACTTCAATAGGTTTATGAAGTCCCTGCACTCTACTTGAGAATTGTTTCCACTGGACGCACTAGCAATGCTGCATATGTATGTGTACATTAATGGCCCTGTAGGGTCATAATAAGAATTTATGAGTCCATTTAAAGTGGCGTCTTGGGTAAACTCTGTGCCACTGATTCTGCCTAGAAACTCAACATTTTATGCTGATGATTCATTGAATACTGACGTTTATTCCACATGGATTTATGAAGTTCTTCTGGAGAAAACTAATTTGTAGGTAAAGTTTAATTCAAATGTAAAAGCACAAGTTACGTTTATGGCCGTCAATGTTTCTAAATTTGTCTAAATTTCTCATATTAATAGACAAGGAAATCTGGTCAAACTATAACCCTCATCTAACACTATATAACACACAGCATTATACTGTATGTAGACAGTGTATATCATTTAAATTAAACCATATGCTTGCTGAAACAGACATTTTTCAAGTTTCTCAAAAAAAGATATAATATGAAAGAGAGCTACTTGTAATTGAGAGCATTTTTTCCATGCACACAGACAAATATTTCAGAAAGGCATTTTGTGGCAGAACATTAAGTGCTCTCTGACTGCAGTGAGGAAGGCCAAACTGCTGCTGCCGCCTTCTGTATGTATCTATTAATCTGTTAATCACAGAGGCAATAAATCTAAAATCTAATTTTTTACCTTGCTTTCTTGTTATCTGTCTTATTCATATGAGCCACCATCTGTTTCTGTCAAGCAAGAAAAACATATCTGAGGAAATGTATTATGGGTTTTATGGCAGTACTCTTGAGTGTCTGTTCTAGGATGAATAATAGGAACCATTCAAAAATATGAGTCTGAGTCAGGCTAATCATAAAATAACTGTTGAGACAATTATCAACATTGCTCATAAAATATTATTTAAGTGAATTTGTTTTGTAAATACAGTTACAGAACATTTACATACTACCCCTGACTTGCCAAAATTGCCCAGAGAAAAAATGAAAACTACCACCACAACCCCGTCAAAAAGCTGCAAAATTGATTTTAGATTTATGTAGCAATTTCTAAAAGAATAGGTCCCAAAAGCGGTATACTTATTTTCTGCGATCTGATGTATATCATCTCATGCAATGCTGGATGTCTCTCTTTTTCTCAGCTATTGGCAGAAACTGCCTCTGGTCTTCTTTTAAATTCTGGTTAGCCACAGAGTCTCTAAGCTCAAGTTTAGAGTTTTCCTGTTTGCTCCCTTTTGGTTTATGAAATGAGGCAAGCAAACCATAAACCTCGGACATGGCCATCTTAAATTAAAAGATTGGAATTGGCAATATAATTTATATTGAATTCTGAAATTCTCTGTCTTGTAACCAAACAAACCACATCAGTGGAAGGTGTTTTTATGGAAATTGCATATAATTGATTTTTTTTTTTCTATTGTGTGGGACATGTGGGCAGTAAAATGCATTTTAATGTTGTGTCCCCCGTGCAGATGCAAAACCGCATGGCAGTCCTGATGTGTAACCTGAAGCCAGCCAAGATGAGGGGAGTGGTGTCCCAGGCTATGGTCATGTGTGCCAGCTCACCAGACAAGGTGGAGATCCTTGACCCTCCAAGTGGAGCAGTACCAGGGGACAGAGTTACTTTCCAGGACTTTCCAGGTACTACTATCACCCGATTACTGTACCCTCAGAAACACATTCATCATGTCCAGCCAAGCAGACACTAGGCGTGCTTCCTCCCGGGTGACTGTCAACAGCTCTCACTGAACTAAGCCTACTGAGAGATTTTCCCAGCCGAGTTTCCACAGAATGCCTCTGGGTTTAGGAAATGAGGGGTGTTGTTGAACCCCCTCGCTGCCAGAAACAACACGGCAGTTTCAACATTCATTCCTCTGAAGATACCAATCATGATGCATTCGCAGACCCCACTGAAAGCTCTCATTAGAGGACGCCTCAGTTCTGTGTGGTGGTAGCTAAATGGCCTGTGACTGCTGATTTGATAGGCTAATCAACACTCACTGCGAGGAATGTAACCTACTCTTTTTTTTTGTTTTTTTATAGTCAGTCGGACAGATAAGTGTTCTAACTGTCCTGTTAAGTTCAACTGATTTAAATGAGTTGGGGGGGAAAAAAGGAACATGTGAACCCTTTTAATTAACACATCAACTAGACCGTACAGGAGTCGAGGTTCCTCCTGTGAAGTATTCCAAACAGTCTTTAATGAATGTGGCCTAAAATTAAAGACAGCCTCCAACAGGGCAGTGTGGTTGTGGTTGTGTCTCTCTGGTTCTAAAACACAAATGTATATTGGAAGTTTGCGAAGCTGAATATTAACGGTGAGCAGAAGATTGACCTTGTTATTCAGGTATTCTTTTGAGAATAATAACCAAAATGGGAGTTCCCCGTTGTGAAGGTGGATCTGTGGTCCGAGGTCCCCCAGCCCAGCTGCATCGGCCGAGGCTTTCATCCCTGCAGTACACGTGTCCCGGCCACTCTAAAAGCTGTTTGATTCATGAGGGATCTCTTTGGCCAGACTCATTTATATGGATACTACGTTAAACAGACCTATTCAAACCATCCTTTGAAAACGTGGTTCACTAGAGAACAGAAGGAGTGGAGGATAGAGCAAAGACAGGATTGGTTGAAGGTTTGTTGTGTTGACTTCTTGTTTGTTTAAAACTATACAGAAAAAACTGAGGCTTATTTCCATAGTACATATTATGGAAAATAAGACGTGAAAGAACTTTTTCCCACCAAAGCACCAGAGCACAGATTCAATTACAGCCAATCCACTGCTGGTGTGAGTACTTGGTTGTAATTGCCCACATTTCCCCAACTAATGGGGCCCAGTACTTCTTCTTGAACTTAAGAATATGCGCAAGTTGCTCATCAAAACCTCTTTCACGCTTCTGATCAAAACTGATTGTTGCCACTCTCGGGTTGTAAACCGACAGAAATGGCAGCAATGGGAAATGAAACACATTTGTGTCCTCATACCCTGCGATGATTGTGTAGAGAGGAAAAAGTTGACACCAGACAGAAGCCAGCCAGTACTGGCTATGATTTTTCACAAATGCCAGGCAACATCAAAAACAAAAGCGTTGTGAAACGAGAACCTCCTTTAATTGTTTTCCCCGGATGCATATTTTGATTCTGAGAAGTTCGGTTTTGATGTTTTGAATTATGGCTAGGAACAAATGGCAGTTTTGAAAAAGTTTAAAATGCTCTAAAAGAACATGATAGAAAGTCAGACTCCACGATTCAAGTTGGAGAAACAAAGCTGGAATTGGCCTGTTTTATCACGAATGTCGTGGCTGATCATTGCTCACAATTTGTATTGGCTTCAGCTTGTTATACAGATTGTGTCAGTGCATGTTGAATATGAGAAATCCATGAAGGAAAGTAAAGTCATCTATCAATGTGTCTTAGCATGAATATATTAAAGCAGTGTTTCACCAGGTTATGCAAGGACATGACACATCACACAAAGTTTAAAAAACATCAGTTCTGGATTCATAAGTCCTGCATGTGTGATGGAAGAGCAGAGAACCGTCGAGTTTCTAATGCATCAAACTGACGTCTCGATTTCAGGTGAACCAGACAAAGAGCTGAACCCAAAAAAGAAAGTGTGGGAGCAGGTTCAGCCAGACCTACGCACGGACGACCAGTGTGTTGCAACCTACAAGGGAGCTTCCTTTGAAGTTGTCGGAAAGGGAGTGTGCAAAGCCCAAACCATGAGCAACAGTGGAATCAAATAAAATAACAGAGCTGCTTGAAATAGCTCAGTGTTTACTTGGCAATCATCTGCAGCGATGGCAATGATGGTGTTGAGAAACGGGATGGTGATGAATGGAAGAAAATGCTTTGAAGATGTTCAATAAAGGGATTTGAAAATTATATATACTTCTGAAGTGTGTCCTTAGAATCTGTCCAATGACAATCCATTCTTCTTTGGCTGAATATGCAGCCACTGAAGACAAGTTAATCAATACAGCTTCATTTCTGCTTTAATTCACTAACTTTGCCTTTTCTCCTGAGCCACATTAGCTTGATTGTGCTTTGATTTTGAAGTTCTAACTTTAAAGGATGTACTGTACTGGACTTGAGCGATCACCATTGGTTTCCACTTCATCTAGTCTTGGGCATTTTAATGAGCGGGAGATGAAACGGGGATGTTATACTACAAAGCCCAACAAAAACAGATCGGGTTCTCAAGCTCTTTGGAGAGGCTACTTAGATGGTACTCCAATCTCCTGGCTCACTGTCTGAATCTCAGTCTTTTCTCTGTGATGCCAGTGCCATGTGCTTTGTTTTATTGTCTGCTTGAAAGAAAAAGTCTGCCTACCTCTGGAAGTATCAGACTACACAGAAAAAAACAGACAGAGAGCTGTGCACCAGAGCCTCTAATGTTACATCAACAGTAATTAAGGCCATCCACTCCACAAAAACATCTGTCATGGGTCTAAGCCGACCATCGCACACAACTTTTGCTTACTGTTCGAGCCCTATTCTTAAGTACTCAGAAAACTTGGTGTATTGTGCTCACGCGCAACTGCATTTTTATCTGTCTTGCTATCAGGTTATGAAGTGTGAAGGAGGGGGAAAAAAAAACATTTATTGTCCGGGATCCAAAATCAAAAACTTAAGTGTCGTAGCAGTAGTTATTTTCTAAAGTCAGTAGTGCCTTAAAGGACAGGCTTGCAATACACACATGTCCACATTTTAGTAAGCTACAGTCTCCATAAGGGGGAGCTGATCAGTCTTTGTCAGAGCAATCCCAAAGTATGCGGCAACCACAGTATAACACTTTAGATTGTTAGCATGACTAGAAATTCTTTGTACCAAACATGTAGCCTCACATAAATTGCGCAGCATTGTTGTGTCGCACTAAATAAATACTCAAAATAAAAGGCAATTTGTGTGTAAACAAGTAGCAAAGAAGTAACGTCAACATGCAACACACACCAGCCGTATTGCATCATTAGTCGAGGTCGGGTAACCAAAATTTGAATTTTTATGCTTTTCTTAAGAGATGACTCATGCCGTTGCTAAGAAATGGAGTAGTAGCCTATCCCGACAAGCTGATCCACATTAACCCATTATGGCGCATGTCGAGATGTCACCAGTGTGTGGGCTTAGATAGTAAACAACTGCTGACGGTCAACTGTGCAGAGATAACTATTCTACCAATATTAACGATCAATCAGTCACACAAGTGAGTCCGACCATTTCTAACCACCTCCAAACCAATTTGTAAATTCAAACCAACCCTCTAGCGATGCACCCCTCCAGCAATATGTTTAACAAACACTATTACCATATGTCAGTGTTCTCTGTAATTTCATTTTACTACACATGCAGTGTTAACTATAAATCAGCACAGACAGAAGAGGAAGACAACAATTATTGTCTTAAGACAGGAAATGGAAAACAAAAGGTTGCCTTTTTGGTTTTTATTCTGTCTTGTTATTTTCTTGTCTAAAATCCACTTTTTGCAACTTAATCATCTCTGTTGTTGCAGTCATCCATGCCCTCTGTGATGGTATATCTGAAGCAATCCAGTAATACAAATCCCAGAGTATACACGATTGTCGTGTGAGTGGAGTAGCTACATTAATGTGGGTCATCGCTCGCAAACCAAACACTTAATTTTACTGCAGTCCCACAACAGATAGAGCAGAGTTCCTTCATCAGTACCACATTTTTTACATTTAATGGCGTCCCTGTTGCCCATTTTATATGACTGTGAAGGGGTGTAAAATGATCCTTAAGTATTTTAAATGACCTTAGCTTTTGCATTTTTCCATATGCCATTTCAAGAAATATCCTCCTCTAGTGTGTGGAGATCCCTGATCTATCTCATTGCACAGATCTTAAGTTG
This sequence comes from Pempheris klunzingeri, assembly GCF_042242105.1. Taxonomy (NCBI): domain Eukaryota; kingdom Metazoa; phylum Chordata; class Actinopteri; order Acropomatiformes; family Pempheridae; genus Pempheris; species Pempheris klunzingeri. The sequence continues at coordinate 11,165,162 of NC_092014.1, read as the reverse complement.
ATCGCTTGTGCTTTAACATAATTTAGCATTATGTAAAACTTCTTAACTGTGTTTGTATTGAGCAAGCAGTGGTCAAACTCAAAAATGTGCAGTTTGTCTGTTGGAATACTCTTTTTAACAGAATGCTGTAAAGTGATATCATTTAAGTAATCACCTTTTGGGATGTTGTGTTCTCAGGTTAATCACTTAAAGCTCATAAAACGGTTATTAGAAAATATGTGACAAAGGTGAGTGATTCCATTGTCTTTCAGTTTATTTCATTTCATCACCTTTTTGTTTAATGTTATATTTCAGATCTGCCATAGCAGTTGATATATTGAGGTAGCTCTATTTATTCCAAGGATCTTTGAACGTGATTTTAAGACATTAAATGACCCTTCAATTTGCTATTTTCCTCTGAAGGGTTTTCATAGGCATTTCATGTCAGTGTTTAAGCTTTGTAATGCCTTTTCTACAGTACGTTTCCCATATGTGCTTATGGATGGATCAAATAACTCACTAACTTGCTGACAGCTAAGGGACAGATAATAGTGATAAATATCAGGTAGCTGTAATCCACCTTTTATGTTAACACTTATTGTCTATAGGTGACACAAAGGTAAAAGCTGCACAAGTTACTCTCCTTACCTGTAGATGGTGCACATCGTCATAGTGACCTGAGCAGCTCTGAGCTACTGCTGCTGTTACTTTTGCTGTCAATGGATTTGAACTGCAGTTCAGAAATTGCTGGTTTCACACCCCTTGCAAAAGTCATATATTGGCTGACTCTCCATAAAACAGTGTCCTATGGTTATTAATCTAACCTTCTCGGGACCCCTATACAAGTAAAAATAACTGTTTAGAGATCCTCAGTGAGGAAAACCTTTCATTTTGGTTTAGATGACATAGACAGCTCTAGAAAGTGACCTCCGCTGAAGCGTATTCTCACCTAAACCACAGTGTTCTTTCTGGGTTTTCTGTGACCACAAGGAGTGTTGCAACCTGAGAGAAAACTCACTCCAGGATATTTTGAGTCAGACGTTTGCAGACCACACGTTTCCTAATTGAATTTTCAGCTGCAACTGGTGTACACTATGTGTGACGCAGTTCCCTATTTGTTCTAACGGAATGTCTGCTCATATGTCATCCATAACTGATTTTAGATTATCTGCGTTTTCCTAATCAGCAGATTTATAATTCTCCATTAAGATCTAGCATCACGAGTGCTGATTCTGGAGGATTTCACAAAAGGTCATTTCACACGTTGCTCAGTGGTAAACAGATCAAAACATTGCTTTTGCACGTGTCATGTCTGACTGCAACTCCTCTTACGTTTGGTTCGCAGTGCCAAAGGTGCTAAAATAAAGCCGAAAGTTTACTGCTTCAATATTCCCACCTCATTCTTTATTCTGCAGATTATCGTGTCTCCAACATGACCTCAGCAAAGGAAAATAATTCTTCTCGCAGGCCCTCATAGGGTGGACACATAGAAATGCAACACCTTCAGAATATGACCGAATATGTAGGAAAAGAAAGAGAATTTTGGAAAAACCCAAACAACTCTTTTGTTTTGATGGAGCTTAACTCACCCAGCTGAAAACAGCATATGGTGTATTGGTAATTATGACTAACAGACCATTACAATTTATGATTTTTCTTTAAATGTTGGGTTCGGAGTTCCACAAAGAGTGACCCAGCAGCCAGAACATCATGAAACAGCAGGGGCCATGAGGAATATATTTCTCATTTCTAAAGCCAAGTAGTCAGTTTGCGGCAAGGCGTGAAAGTCAAACTGTGACAGGTCTTTATGAAGGAATGCAAACCTCTGGGATGATTCATATTGGATTGTATTATTTGCATTTCAATATTGCAAGATCTGATTTGGTGTGAATGAAGACATTGTGTGTTTCATGATTACTTCAAGACCTTTTGGATGTGTGTAGGATCCTGTCAAGTTGATAAATGTGTTATTGTTTTTTCTACATTTTCTTCAACATTATTTTCAAAAATGATGTATTAGCTGCTGATTTATTCATTGTGTTTGTTGTGTAGCTGTAAAATCATCCCATGGAAGTTGAATCAACAGTGACCTCATATGCAACAGGCTAATACATTTTTAGTTTAAAATGTATTTTAATGTTGTAGTGATGTTGTTTCATGCCACATTCTTTCTACACAGTTTTTGCTCTTTGCCTTGTGTGGCATTTACAACAAAAATTTCAAACTGATAATATTGATATTATGTAATTAATCACTATCAAGGGAGCTTTATTTGGCTAATTTTTGTTTAGATGAAGAACACATAGAAGTGCCCAATATAACCATCATTTACTTATCATCGCTGTTTATTGATGTTTAGTCATGTCATGTAGTACATTTTAGTGATTAAAGCTGCATTATTTGATTTTTGGCCACTTGGGGGCAGAGGAACTCCACAACAGACACACAACCCTGACATATTATGGCGTCACAATATGTTACAGCTAAAATGCTAGTAAACAATCGTCCATTCACATATCCAGTAGACATGTAGCAGCATTCATCTGGTTCAGCGTTATGTCACCTTGTAACTCTGGTTTGGATTCCAACATCTTAATGTCTCCTGGTGTTTGGCTTGCGAGACATTTTTCACATGGCACAATGTCTCTTTATATGTCTGTAATCCAGTGCTGAGCAGGTAGCATACACTAGGTTGCTCTGTTTTTCCAGCAAATTAGAGCTGCTAAGACTGTAAAGTAAATTTGCAGATAGCAGAACCAAAACAATGAGCTAAAATAGGTTGTTAAGCCAAGTAGACCTGCTGAGTTGAGTGATAATTTTCTGTTGGTTCATCACTGCGAACAGCCACCTTCATATTACAGTCATTTCATTATTTGTTTATATAAAAAATACTGATTAGTGGCACTTAAAGTGACCAAGCTCTGTGCTTTATATTATTAACAATACTGCTGATGGAGAGTAAAGGGCAGAGATGGAACTTTCTGTGCAGCTTAACCTGCTGGTGAACTTATTGTATCCACGGTGCTTTGCTGTTCAGATTTGAATGCATCATATTTACTCTATTTTAGTCCTAAAAGCCACTCTCTTGTTTATTTGTGCACGTGGACTCCTGCGTAAAAAGATTACAGAACAACCATGGAACTGATTTATCATTTTTAATGTATTGATTTAATTGATTCTGGCATCTCACAGTTGTATTAATCGGTGATTTAGAAAGATGGTGTTTATAAATTAGAAGTATTAGCAAATAAACTTTTCTGTGATAGACAGTGATTTAGGTCGTTATTACATTATGGAAAATTTGTAAAGTGTGACCAATCAGAATTTGGATGAGATCACCAATAAACAAACAACCTACAAATCGAAATAATCAACAGCTTTGTTTCATTAATAGAAGTAGATGAGGAGAAACATGTTTTGGGAGGGAAAAAAACTGTGGGGAGTGCTGAGGAAAGACAAACCTCCACTGACATATTTTGGCTGTAGTTGAAAGAGCAGCTCTTGCATGCTCCTCTGTGTGCGGTTTCATGCTTCGCCAGTGTTCACAATGAACAAAATTATCCAAGCTTCTCTTTCAGCTGGAGGAAATCTATTATCCATATTATGGGCCCTGCTGGACATTTTACAACGCTGCTTATATAGAAGCCAACATTGCTGTATCTTGTCTGAGTGAAGTGAGTATTTTGATAGAAATTTGAAGAGCCAGTGCAGTTTCAGCTGGTAGCATTAGTGACCAAACTCCTGCACACTGTCTTCACATGTTACTTAATTGCTGCGACTTGTCTGTCATAGGACCTTAATTCCACAAGGCAGCATGAAGACAACCGCAGGAATAACAGAATATATAAATTTCTGATGAGCCACACAGACTAATATAATACTTAATTCCAAAGGAAACAGCTGTAGGCTATCCTCAGTCAGTGTCACGTTGCATGACAGGTCCAACTTCAAGTATGAAATCCAGACCAGTTATTCCATTAATGTAGCAAACCAGTAAAATGCAGGAGGGAAACATTAGTAGTGATACTGATTACCTATCAAAGCATGGGATTTGCTACATACATACATTCTCCTCTCAGTGGTCAAGAATACGCTTCCATGCTCAAATAAACATGTTAGAGCCATTTATACAATAGAGAAATAATGTATTCATAAATAATTCTTTATTTGTAATATCTAATTTGGCAATCATAAAGCGTTTCAGCATAAAATACTAAAGAAGGACCAATAATGATCCCACATAGCTCCCACTTCTGATCTGGCAGATCAGACAAAACAAAACATAATGACACCAGCATTGGATAGTACAGATCACATATGATATCTGAATTGCCAAAATAATGTAAATATCGTGAAATGTCACTCGGCATATATATATATGTATATATGTATATATGTGTGTGTGTGTGTATATATATATATATATATATATATATATATGGTTATTTTACTGTAATATAGGGCATTTTTAGAGCCAGACTGTAACTTGTCACTTGACAAGGAGCTAGTGTGCACAAAATCAGGACCCTGAAACTGAAGCAGCTGAATGGAATTCAGCCCTCAGTAACTGAATTATTTACACCTGTGCTTTTCCTACTATGATGAGTCACAATGTCTTCTGTGGAAAAGGCTGATATTTGTGCTGACGAGCTAAATAACTCAAAACAAAGGGAGCGCTTTAAACCAAATGCAAACCAAAGGGTCTTTGTCTCCAGAGATAATTGCCTCAGTGTAAGAGAACAGAAACCACCGAACAGGAAAATTCATTGTACCTCTGAGACACCTTGAGAGTTTCTGTGCTGACCACAGGAGGGCAGAACCCCACCACTAAATTACCATCCCAAGTATACAAGCAATAGGCTTTGTGTATTTCATAGAAGAGTGAAACGTGCTTGCTTGAGCTGACCTTTAGTATGGTGAATTGCTTTTTTCCCCCTCTGTTAACATTAAAGGCAATTTGATGTGGCAGACGGAAAGACCTAATTCACCGCTGCAGCAATGTGTAAAAGGATGCAGAGAAGGAGGAAGTATTATATGACTGTATAATTATCCTTCCGAGCAAAATGCTTTGATTCTGCTTATCTGATCCATTTGTGATCATGATCCATAATGGGCCGGTCTATCTATCCATCTATTATCAATGTGCAAAGTGGTGAAAGGCTTTATTGGGAGCAGAGATTTGTGTTTTAGAAAAATCTATCAGAACAGAGTAAATAAGGATGTGGTTAGTCTCTCTCTAATTACTGGACCTGTTGCCAATGAATGAAAAAGAAAAAGGCTGCTGACACATGTGTTTTGAGTTGCACCCTTCACTCTTATAACCTCATTTGTCTTAGGAGATGGCTGAGAAACAGCATAACTAGAAACATTTTGTGAAGGCTGTATTTGTCAGCACAAGATCATGGATCAGTTTGGTGACCCTTTCTAGGCTAAAAATAAAACGCCTCACACAAAACTGACCCTAGACTAACGTCTGAGGCAACACCACTAAAAGTCTGCTCAGGGTCTAGCGTCTTGATGAGCTCATTCATCTTTCAGCAGTCAACAGGCCTGCGGAGACGCTTCCACATGCCAACAAAGATAAGACAATTGACAGAGAGAGTCTCCAGTGAGACTCCAGCGGAGCTTTGCCCTCTCAGACAGCTCTGGCTTGTCTTAATTTTCCTTAACACTTAATGAGTCAGTCTGAGTGTGTCTTTTGGCCCCTTGGAGGGGGAGGAGGGAAGTTCCCAGGGGGAAACTTTTGAGGTGAGGACCATGATTAGAATCAAACAAGGACACCACTGTCCCCTGCATCCACAGGTGAAACCCAAGATAACAAGGAAGAGAGATGTGAATGGGAGCTTTTTGGACAAATTAAGGCTTGAAGTTGAGCCCCTTTACTGTTTTGGTTTATGGCTTCTTGCCTATTAAAGAGCCTACTCGTAACATCATGACTGATTTGTATGCCACCAATTTGGGTGATGGGTTCTTGGGAATGATGGCAGATGACAGTCAGAAGTGTGGGGTAAGGGTAATTTTATACGTAGTAAACTGGCGAACACAATTATTTGATTTACAGAGTGAGAGTTGGACAAGGAGCTCTTGTTTCGCTGTGGTTGTTGTCTTATAATGTATTATTATTCAGAGAATGGGATCAGTTTACCTTTCTAAGCTCTGTCAGGGATTTGTTTGAGGACAATGTCCAACTCACATGAAAGCAGATAGAGTGTACATGCAGTCAATTACCATATGTGGACAAGTGATATTGTGATATTAGTGAAAAGCACCATGTAATCCAGCTTTGTCTTGAATAACATGTGGTGCACTCAGAGGAGCAGCTGTTTTAGGTATAAACAACGAAGACATGCATTATTGGTGCCCACAGTCCTTACTGTAGCTGCCACACTGGATATAATGTTCCTGTTATAATGCTTGTTGATTTGGTTAATTTTCTCATAGTATTTTGGGGAAAACCCCTTGTTCATGGAAAGGAGGGGAAGTGCTGATGCAGGGTTTTGACATCCTGGCACTGAATCACTAAATAACCACATATGCACACAATCAAACTGTAAACTAGACTGAGACCGGGCTAACCTTTTATATCCTAGAAACATGGCGGCATGTTTGACAAACTGGATATTTTTGATTTTGAGAAGAGGACATGAGTTTGATATTTTCAATGAAAGATTACAGACTAAATAGCTCATATAATATTTCATCTTAATATTATTACACTATTAAACTGTTCAGATGTGGAGCAGGTGATTCCATTCTAAACCGCTTCTTTTCAACTGCGTACAACTCAGCAGCTGTGACTAATGCGAACAAGCTCTGCCAAAGTATTTGGGGGACCACTCACACTAGTGCTGTATCACTCCAGTAACACAACATCAGACAATGGAAATACTGAGTGTAATGACTTCAGTGTCTCCTAATAGTCAGACCAAAGGGCTGAACTCCAGACCCCCAGAAAACACACCTGAACCATGTCACTGACTCACCACCCTGTGTGTGTGTGTGTGTGTGTGTGTCCTGGTTACACATGCCACTCAGCAGCCAAGAGGGGCATGGTGGGCTCTGATGATATCCCTGAGTGGAAAAACACACAAGCTGACAGATCTCTGGCTTAGTGGTGAAGCAACACTCACTTTTTAGGAATAACCTCGTCACTTTGTGGTCCTTTCATCACTAGCACGCATGTACAGTTCCAACTGCTGGATGTTCAGTCAACGGCCCATTAGTCCACCGCTTTCAGACTGAAGTATCTCAACAACTTTTTAATGGATTAAAATGAATTTTTATCTCATGCTCCCCAGAGGATGAACTTTGCTGGCGCACTGACTTTTTCCCTCGCACTACCATGAAGTCAAAGTTTCCATTTATCCGGTGAAACACCTCAACATCTGCAATGGAAGGACTGACGCACAATTTTCATGGTTGCCAGAAGATGAATCCCACTGACTTTTGAAATAGGGCTGCAATGAGATTGACATTTATGGTTTTGAACAAAATGTCTATAGAATTTCATGTGATTTGGTAAACAGTTCATCTGTGCAATATTTGCTTAATACCCAAAAAACAAAAACACGTGCTAATGCTAATTGGCTAATTTTAGCATTAATTAACTTGTTGAACATGGTTAGCATTAAACCTACTAAACATCAGCATGTTAGCTTGCAGATGTTAGCATTTGCCTCACAGCAACTCTGTGCTTTACAGAGCGGCTAACATGGCTGAGACTCTTAGTCTTGTTTCTCCGCAAGGAGGCCCACAAGTTGTAGCCAAACTACCACAGCACCTCAGCCAACCTCACAGTCTAAAGAGCAACCCAGTAATTTAGGGTTTACCATGATAAATCTCAGGGCCTGAATCCAGCATAGTGACCCTTAGTTTAAACTCTGTCAGTCAGGTCTGCCTTATCATCCAGGAGTTGATTGAGAGATACGCTCGGTGTCACATAGGAGTATAAAGCCATCTCTTCCACTGATCTTATCTCACAGGAGGCCTCAGATTATGTTACAGGAGTAAACAAAAAAGTCACCGGGATGCTCCATACAGGCTCATTCCTCCACATAATGACAAAGACATGCAAATCATTTCCCCTGGTAAACAGACTATTACTGGCTCCCTCCATCAGCTGTAAATTAAATGAGCTTATAAAACCAATGCTGACCCAATTACACTGAAGTTGTAGTGTATTTGCCAGGAGAGAGAAAGGGGAACAGTTTTCATGGTTGTTATCCTAAAAAACTTTTAAAATTATCTTTAAAGGCAATAATTCATGCAACTTTGAGGGAATTTATTTGCATGTGACGTAAGACCTGTGCATGTGTGAGCAAATGTTTAGGATTATGTCACTGAGGCAAAGCCGGGCACTTAAAAACTGAGCTGTCCAATGTGCTGAATCCCAAAAGAAAGAGGATACAGGAGGCAAAAATTCACAGGATGCCATCATGCGACTTCTATAGAGATAAAGAAAAATAATCGCAGGTTTTATGTTTTTACATACAACTCTTATTAGCAGGTTGGTTAGGGGTTTTAAAATGTTTAATCTCAGGTATTTGATTGTTTTGATTTGTCTCTATGACCATGCGTTCACATCTTTTGTAATTATTTTATCACTTTTCAGATAAAGGTTATGGTGGGACATAGGTAGTATCTATATGCATGTTTGTGCATGAGTGTACTATGTGTGTATAGGGCCAGTTGCTGGCTGTGTGAGAAGAATAGATTGCATGGGAATCCTGCTTTTTTCTCATAGTGGAACACTGAAAGGATGTCCACTAAAGAATCACATCAGCCTGTCCCATGGAGACGCTTAGATAAACACACAGCTAAAATAGAAGGGGAGTCAGGTTGCACCATGAGGTATTGGTAAGAGAAAGGAGAAGCAAAAAGCATTGTGAAAGCATTGTAGTCGCTCTATTTTCTATCCCAGGTTAATTTTTTTCCCTCCTTGCAGACCGGACACCCATAATTTCTCAAACAAACACAAAAAAAACATCCCTCAAAGCCTCAAAACAAAGGCCAGGAGACCTGATATAATAATTGGAGTTGGGTGAGTATAGTGGGTTTGTCTCAGGAGTCAGTCATGGCCTGAGGAGACAGCTGGACCGAGGAGGCTTTTGGATGGGGCCTTTGGCCAAGTGTATCAGTTAATGGTCAATGGGGTCGTGACATGAAAAAGAAACTACGAAAAGCTAGGGGTCACTTACAACAACTGTCATCACTACCCATTTCACCTGAGGACTCAGTGGCTGGTGAGACCGCCACTGACTGATGGTTGAATCACTGTTTGAATCATTGAGCAGCTCTGACTTTGCAACATTTTACATCTGGGCTGTGTTTTTTTTAGCTGACTGCCAAGTAACTGCCATGCAGACTTTGATTTACCCAAGAACTATCTATTGTGTTTCTGACTTGTTAAACAAGACAAAAGTGGGAAGCAAGAAGCAAAATGGTTTTGATGGGGCTCCACCTTTTATATTAATATCAAAGGTTTTTGAAAACATCCAGGCCCAAAGTGAAATTCCCCCTATGAATTCAGCCACTAGTATTTGGAAGCCAGAGTCAAACGAGCAATAACTTTAGTCAAAGGATTTTGGTGGGGCTGACATCTACATTTTATCCTACTGAACCTCAAAACTACTCAGGCTGTCGTTGAAGATTTATTTCTTTTTCATCCTCTACCAGAGATGTTAGGAAAGTGAGTGATAGCGTGTGGGGAGCAAAAATAGCGAGCACAAATATAATCAGCAGTGATTCTTAATGAAAATATACAAGCATGTGATTACAGCGTTTTTATGAAGATGTTTTGGTTCCCAATCAAGTAATATTTCACAATGAAACAAGGAATGTGCTTAAAGTCAACACTTTGATAGAAATGACTGTTCTGATATTCCCTCTTACAGTATGAGATGAGCATTGCAGAGAAATAATAAGCAAAGTTTAGTGTTACATCAGGCCTTTTGGAACAGTATGAATTTTGCCTTAATAGCTAATTTTCCAAAAATACTGACAATATGTGGTTCTCAAATTGGATGAGATTATTAGCAGGTAGCATATGATGTTAAACAATATGTTGAACATATTGTTTGAACGTACATTGATTTTTTGTGTTCTAGTTTTTAAAAAAAAGCAAAGATTGGTAGGTGCCCCCAAATATGACGACCTTCTGACAGTCACGTTGTGATTTGTCAGAGCTGATTTGTTGTACACTGGAGTACTTGAGTACTTACATGAATTCATTTAACATGAGGGCTGACTTTTTATCCTCATAGGGCCTTTATCAGGATGCTGTGAAACAGATATCTGAACACTTTTACTGTATAACCTTGCAACATTTGACTCAAGAGTAATCAAGTCTGTCAGGCACACTGTGCCAAAGGAAAGGAACGCAATCACTCTGCATGGTTACGCATGGGTAGAGTTACTTGAGGAAAACACCAAAGCTCATTAATAATATGCAGAGATCCATGCGTATGAAAAACACTTTGTTACACCTTTTTTCCAAACAAAACACAAGAAGGCTATCATACGGACGGTTCGGGTCTCATTACTCATTCAAGTCTAATATGTGGCAAAGTGTTACATTACATCTGTGAATATCTTTAATGTCACTTATGAGGAGTATTGCTAATGACCCAGCTGATGCACAGCTCTGTTTATACACTCATTTATTACAGAAAATGTTGCTTCAGTCACCATGGATACTCAGCATGGTGTACCATTAACATTTACAGACACCACGTTTTTTAACATATCTCGTAAAATGTCTTGAGGGATAAAAGGGTGTTAATTTGTTATGACAGGGTAGGATATAGTTTCTGATAAAACATCAGTTTACCTGCCAAGGACTACAGTCCTGCAGCAGAACACAGACCTCTTGCTTGGCTGTCCTGGATAAACAGATTGTGTTATTTCTGGTTCTGTACCACAGGGTGTCAATAATACCTCTAAATGGGCCTTTATTTATTATGAAACTGAAAAAGGTGGATTTCAAAAAGAGAGTTAATGACCCATATGAGCCCGAGAGTCATAATCAGCCCACTTAACATCTTTCAGTATTTCCAAAAGTGAAAACAGAAGTAAACAGAGTATTCTTGAGTGAGAAAAACTCCGCTAAAGCGAGAAGCGCTTCAGCTGCTCGATTAAGAGTACCATGGAGATCATGCACTGCAGCTGATTGAAGCAATATGTCACACCATAAATGAAGCCTAAATACTTCAAAGAGACTTCCTTTATGCAATCACTCAGGCATATCAGGCGACTAACTGCATATTGTGCTGAGTTCAAACACAGTCAGACCCCTGCAGGGAGAGGCATTTCAGAAAAATATAAATCACTCTTTCTGACAACTGCCATGACCTCTGATGATACATGACGGCACTTGCTGTGACTCCAGACAGATAGAGAACAAAAGACAAAATATATAGCATATAAAACACACAAAGAAGAGTAATGAAATATATATATATAACGTGACCAAATCATAAATACAGCCTTGTGTCTGGTGCAGTTACATCCACAGTGCATGTCCTGCCATTAATCTTAGCCCCATACTACCTTTGATGTCTGAATTTTTCTGTTCTGGGGGTTATTGGCTGTTCAAACCATTGTGGCAATGATAAATAAAAAACAAATGTTATGTAACATGAAAATAGTAATCTGAACATTTTAGGTAACATTTTCCACAAGTGAACTAGCCCACACAGGACCTCACTCCCTATCAGTTATGGTAAATGAATCTGGGTGGTAGCAGTTAATCAAGAAGCGAGTGGGACGTCACCTCGAGTGTCTGTGAGAAACCTCCCAGCAAGAAGTTGATAAATGATTTGTTGGCAGCCAGTTCTGCGGTTGTGAGTGTCTGCATGTGCGTGTTTTTGTGCATGTGTTTCTGTGTGTGAGAGAGTAGGGAATCATGGCGGCCTGCTTCACGGTGTGCACATGGGCATTTCTGTAAAAGTAAAATTAGAGGCCAATGTAAAGATGTGGGCGCAGCCAAAGATCCTGTGTGCTTATGTGTATGTGTATGTGTATGTGTGTGCAGGTTTGAGTGTGTATATATGTGTGTGTGTTGTCTATTCAAGTAGAGGGGTGGGTGAGAGGGGGGAGTCGCCGTTTTAAATGGCCAGAGAGAGGAAGGATGTCTCCAGCCTTGACTCTGGCGTCCCTTTGTTGTTCATGAAAACAAAACAAAAAGAGAGGAGGACAAGGGGAGAGAGGGAGAAAAAAAGGGGGAAAAAAAGAGCAGGAGGGAGCAGAGGAGAGGAGGGGAGGGGAGGGAGAGAGGGAGAAGAAAGTTAGAGCCAGTCACTGACAACAATGCAGTCTGCTCTGTGTCAGAGACATGATGTCACGTTAGTGGAGTCCCTGGTGTGGGGGTGGGAGGATGAGCGGACTGGGTGGGGCCATACCTCTGTCCTCCCTCTCCCTATTTGCGTCTCTCTTTTTTTTTTTTTTTTTAGTGAATGAATCTTGAGAACCATAATGGGCCAGGCTCGCAGCTCCACTTCCGCACACCTGTCATTTGAAACAGTGAGATTTCCAGGTCGTTCATTCATGCCCTGGTCCCCGCTGAGCACACTGCTCAGTGAGAGTGAGGGAAGCCTGGTAAAGGATCGCCCTCAAGGGAGAGTGTGTAGGTTTGTGTACATGCGTGTGTGTCTATGTGCTTGTGTGCATGTGGAGGCGGGAAGATTGCAGGTGGAGGGAAAAAGGAGAGGAGGCATATGATTGGTGGAAGAAAACTATAATACCAATGGCTCCGATGTGCACTTTACGTCTGTCAGGTTCATGGTCTTGTCTGCCCTTTGCACTTTTCCCATGAACACACGGCTTGGGTTTGGATCACACATGTGGTCTGCTGCTGCAGTTTTAAAACTGTTTGACAGATGTGAAATTTAAATTGTCTTTCAATATTTTCAGACTTATATTTCTACTTTATATCCAGTATCTCAGTCTTTATTTTCTCATCAGTTATTTCATACGGTGTAAAAAAAAGTAATATTTCTAAAATCTAAATCTTTCTGACCAACTCACAAACTTTCCCTCACTCAGAAATTAAACATTATACCATTCACAAGGTAATAATTAATGGATTGTGTTATATTGTTGTGTGGTCTTGCCCTTTTTGTGCTCTCAGTTCATGCTCTGCAATTTCCTCTCTTATAAACACCCACGGCTTGCTGTTATTTTACAAGAAACTTTCAAGCTTGAGTAATGACGCTGCACACATTTAAATTGAATCCGAACACATCAATTGCATGTGCAGAAACACCTGTGTGGCCCCTCAAGTACAATAAAGAAGAAGCTGGCAGGAGTTCGGGACTATTACTATTAATTTTGCTGTAATACATGATCAGGCATGAGTGTGGATTTGAATCTCCCCGTGGTACATGAAGTCGTGCTTTTTTAATGAATTTAGTCCAGCCAGGAACAGAGAGAGTCAAGGAACTTCCAAACCACCCATTAAGCAACCTTTAGTAAATGCAGTGCAGCTTTGGCCGCTGTGGATAACCTCTTCAGGAGGAATCTGAAACAATTTCAGCAACAGTCGGCAACATTCTCATCTGCTCTATCCAATTTGTGCAACAGAAATGACCTTAGGGAAGCTTCCATTACTTCTTTACAGCAGGGATTGAAAAGTAATGTCAACAGTCTGCTCAATTAGGTGTACATGGCGTGAAGAAGACGTTTAGCAAAGGCCATGGCATCTCATGGTGTAAATAAATAGCAAGAATGAGCTTGCATGACTTTGGGACTGTGCATGTGTTTGTCTCACTGTCTTGATTGCTTACAGAGTCGGCTGGCTCCCGCTTGTTGCAGAGCTGGAGACCTAAATCATAGCTAGTAGGCCTGCTTGGAATATTCCACTATCTGCACCACGGACCAGTGGGAGGTAACCAAAGATTGATTGCTGTAGGTTTTGAATAATAGAAAGACAGATGGACAGAGACCAAGAGATCAAGGACAGATGGACAGTCAAATAGAGAAAGGATCTGTAGATCCACCATGGGAAGGTTCCAGTAATTGTTGGAGTTTATTATCTAGCCAGAGGAAATTGTACCCTTTGCCACCCACAAGCACTCAATGGTAACTATCAAGTTAAACTGCTAAAGTGAGACGTTGTGACAAAGCCTCCTTTTAGAGATGAGGGATGACAGTGAGATGGGGACGGGGTGGGGGTTAAAGCTTGTCCCCTGGGAGTAGGAGGGGCAGTGTCACCGTTTGGAGCTGTTGAAAGGAGCACAATGACGCCCGGTATCGGGTTTGCCTGTTTGACAAATGGATCTCCTGCTGTGATCGTGGCGAGTGCAAGAGCCCTATCTGTTAACAACAACAGAGGATGGAGATAAATGTGGAGCATCTCATTAAATGCTTACCAGCAAGCTTGTAAGTGTGACTAGAAACTGTGAGCATAAAGTTACGCATTTAGCTACCAAGCAAAAAGAATTTAATCAATTTTTGAATAAAACCCTTGGCTCAAAATCCAACATTTGTCGCTCGTTATACTTTGAAATATTACGTGCAAAGTCTCATTATAGACAAGAGAGTTGCACAGAGGAACTACCACATAAACCAGCTGCTCCACTATTGTAGTGTTGATTGAGCAACAAAACAACTCACCCCCAAAAAACAAAATCCTCATTACTGTTCACTTCTAAGGGGCCGTGACAAAATAAACACAGGCTGTGTTTGTTTGCAGTTAGTCACACTTGATGCTCCAAAAAAAGTGGAGAAACCAAATAAAATGGGAATACAGGCTGTCATCACTCCCAGCGAACCATCAGCCTGATATGAACTACTTCAGCTATCTGAAATTCATTTCTGCTTAATGCAAATGCAGGAAAATTAACTACACTGTTGGCTAATCGCAGGCACAAAAAACGTTCAAACAGGGTCAAATTTGGTTTAAAAACTTTTTTAGTTGGTCTAACAATGTCCTATCACAATCATTTAAATGCTTTTATGTAACCTAGATGTCTAAAAATGTTCAGTGTTTAATCGAATTTAGCCCAGTTTTAACCAAAACCATGCTTAGTGGGATGGGATGTACACGCCAGCACATTAGACCTCACATTGTGTTTGCCTCAGTTTTTATTCTGAGGAGTGATAAGAAACACACGCAGGCACTAAAGAGTGTTTTAAGAAGGTCAACATCAACAAACTGTTTCTGAGCATGACGACAAGACAGCCCATTGCCACACACAGGCACACATTTTCATACCTAATTCCTAACCTGTTTTGACATATCTGGCCATGAAGTCAGTATAGCCCTCACCTACGAACAAAAAAAACTGCCTTTGAACCGAGAGACCGCTATCCTCGACTTACTCTCGCCAATAAAACCACACACAAATCTTCGATCCAGGCCCTGTAAATCAGGGTGAGCGCTGATCAAAGCAGGGCTGTGAATCTTACATGGCATATCCTGCATTCCACGCTAAACACATTCACATGCTGCACTCAAAAGCATAGCACTTGTTTGTTGACCCCATATCCATTTCAAGCACTCAATGTTAATTTTATTTGAAGCTCAATTCATCTGACCATTCCCATGAGTGGGATCTTCAAACGGCATGAAGCTTGTTCTCGACACAAACAGGAAGATTGGTCACACTCCGGATGTTTGATAGCGTGTGTGTGTTTTTTAGCAGATTTTGTTTTTAACCATCATTTACAGAAAAAAAATCAGTTTTGAGTATGTTGGATGAAGCTGGCTAACTGCAGTAGCATTTTTCAGATAAATTCACGCATTTGTGATCCCCTTAGCATTCTGTTCTTGATATGAGCAAATAAATTGGACCCCGGCTACAGACCTTTTGTTTTACAGACTAATTTAAAGCCACTGTGTCGTCACCTCTACCCATCACGTGAGCCCAAACGGTGGTGTTGTTAGGCCTGGGCCTCAGAGGCTTAAGCCCTGGACAGTTTGAGTGTAGCCCCGGATATTATTTTAAATTTAATCCTACTGTCAGATTGACAACTTCCCAGCCACTCTTTATCTCTGCTCCACTTGTACTCACCGTTTGTAAGGGTGTGTATGTGTGTGAGAGAGAGAGAAAGAGAGAGAGAGAGTGAAAGAAAACCCTTCCAATTTTTCAATGAACTGATGCTGACACAAATACTTTTAACTTTTTCCAGCACCAGTCAATAAATGTTTAATGACCGCAGTTTTGAAAATAAACTAAAATGACTACTAAAATCAGCTTTTGGCAACACTTTCCCTGCCGTTCTTATAGCATTCTTGTGTGACTAGCTTGCTAGCTTTAGCCTCTGGGAGGACTCGGGAGGTTCTTGCACAATGAGTGCACATGCAGCATGAACGCAGGTCGGATGTCCAATCATTTCATTCGGTCCAAATACAATGATTGGATGGGTTTATTACAGGCCTATGACCGACACAGACATTGGATTTTCTTTCATTTTTTTGGCAAATGGGTTTTTTTTGCTGTAGGGCTGTAGAATTTCAACAAATAGAACAAAAAAATGCTACTAAAATAGGTTGCATACCATGCCTTTAATATGTGTACATCAGAACAGTATTTTCTCGAAGAACAATCTGATATTGTCGTTCATTTTTCAGTGCCCTTTAATGAACACCATTTCCTATATGCCCTACACATGCATGAGCTACATGTCCAACCTCCTGTTTTTCAAGAGTATTAGCGGCACAAGTCAGCTTACCTTTCAGACAACACCACATTAGATAACAGCATTGTATTTTCACAAATTCATTTTATAGTGTATATTTGTCTGGTTTACCCTAAACATGTAGTGAAGTTGACCTTAGAACTTCTGTTATTAGTTTATGGAGTTCTGTTGTGCTTCATTGTGAAATGTAACAGAAACCCAATGGTCACGCATAAACATATGTTTGGCACAAAAATGTCCTATGATTACTAATTAACAACAGACAACAAGCGAGGTAGAAAATTCAAATGTTAATTTTGTTGTACCTAAATCAAACTGACCTGACATGTTTTTTTCTGTTGTCTTTACCTAACTTCCATTGTTCGGGTCTGCACTCGTCAAGGTGGCCTTTGTCTCGTAATTACTCACTCTTTCGATTGGCTTTAGTCCCTATGCTGCTCCCTGAAAAGAAAGTCAATGTGTATACCAACAAACACCCAGTTCCCTCTGGGGTTCTCATAAATTCTAACACTCTGGCAGAGGCAAAGCTCAAAGTAGCCAAAACAGATGTTGCAAGACTGAAAAATTGCGAAAAGAGTCATGACCCCCAAATAGTGTTGGAGATCAGCCTCAGGCAGGTGTAAGTGTGTTTATTATATTGATTGAAATGCTGTCATGAGGTATGGTATCAACTCAGAAACACATTCTTCTGTGCTCAGGTGCTGCTGGATACACAGCCCATTTACTTTAATTGAGGCGATTTCTTAGATACGTGTATATTGTACACATATACATATACAAGAGGTTATATACATATTTGGATGCATACATATACAGACAGCACCCGCCAGACATCATATATATAGGCTGTTATGCAGATGTGAGGCCCTGGAAAAAAGAAATTGTTCGAGCACATGTTGTCTGATTCATAACTTTTGCATGAAGTAATTGGATCTATTATTTGGATGTCCTGCTTAATGTCCAGATGAAGCGTCCATCTGAAACTTCTCAGGTGTATATGGACAAAACTATTTGGCAGTCCGCCATGTGGAATCGTTCACTTGTTTTGGACCGTCCTCTAGTGTTTCCTTATGAAAAAAAAAAAGTGAGTTTACAAAATCTGAACTGCACAAGAATGTAACAGAAATCAATAAATATAAATACAGCCAATATGCTCTGAAATGAAATGCTTGAGGCTTGGCACGTCAACCAGCATTCCTTTTTCAGTGCATCTCAACCTGCCAGTGATTGAAAACTTCTCATTTTTCCTCCCTTGATGTTGACAGCATGACCTCCCAGATGGCTGGGACCGCAGGTGGCAGATAAAATAACATGAAAACCTCTTAAAACAACTTAAACTTTGAAGTTACTTCATAGAAATGACAAACACTACAACAAAGTTGGGTCATATGAAGTTGAATGCCACTTAACAGCATTTTTTTTTTTGCCATAAAAGAGGTCTGGCAATTTGCACTTTAATGTGAAAGTTTTCAAAACAACATGAGACAAATAACACAGCTTCAAAGATGTTAAATTGTGTGTGACCAAATTCCAAAATTATTTGGTAAGCCGTGGGGAACAGACTGGAGAATTATGAGAACATGTGTCAAACGTGCAGACAAACTGCATCAACACAACTGGGCCCACAGGACGGATGTGCAAAGGGTGGAAAAATTCAAAAGAACTGGAATCTAACCTAACATGACTCTCCTTTATAAAATTGTTGTCAGCGTCACTTTATTTGCTTAGAGTGTCCTTCGACTGAAAATGTGTTCCGCGTATTGTTATTTCGCTTGGATATTTGGGTGCAGAGACAGTTTGACACTGGAAGATTGTTTTCACATTCATCTGCCACAAGGGGAATTTTCAGTTCAACACTTGTGCGCCCAAGAAATATTTGTGATGTCACAACCATTTGGGAAGCTAAACATTGCCCAATGTATGACTTCCACAAGTGTGATGTGGCAAGTTGAAACGTACAATGCATATACACTGAGATAGTCAATCTGGAGACATCTTGCATGTGACAGGCAAAGAAACATTTGTTTATTCAGATTCTTGACTTTTTAATGATGAGGCACCAACACATACCACATACAGAGAAATACAGTAAGGAAGTGACTGCAGATGACAGGAGTCGACAGCTCAATGACCTAATGACTATTTAAGTAGTATGAACTCTATGAGTGGCACAAAGACGCTTAGTATTTAGGCAGAGCTCCATGCTTTTTCACATTTACAATAAACATTTTATACTGTAGATTTTTAAAGTGGTTCGTGCTCAACATGTGGTGAAAATGACTTAATCATCGTTGCATTGTCTATACCGCTTATCTTTAAGGATTGCGGCAGGGCTGGAGCCAATCCCAGTTGACAGTTGGTGAGAGGCGGGATACACCCTGGACTGGTCATCAGTCAATCACAGGGCCGACACATAGAGACAGACAACCATTTACGCTCACGCTCACACCTACAGGCAACTTAGGGTCACCAGTTAACCTGCATGTCTTTGGACTAGGAGGAAATCAGAGTACCCGTAGAAAAACCCACACAAGCATGGGGAGAACATGTAACATAAAAAGGCCCCAGGCTCAAACTGCAAACAGCATTTTGCCGGCCAGCAGATTCAAACCTGTGAGGCAACAGTGCTAACCACTGCACCATTGTGTTGCCCATGACTGTATATATTGACTGTATACAGTATATTGGTCAGCAACTGATAGCATACAAACTTATGATCTACTACTGTACAGCAGAGTGCGGAAAGTAAGACATAATGGCTTTATTTTGTATCCCGACAGTAAAAAGCATCTTAGCACCATCATCTGCTTTTGCCAGTGACTCATAGATCAACAAATCTGTGTTCATGTTGCACTGTATGATGGATGGGGATAAAAGAATTGTCTGTTTTATGAACGTATTAAATTAAGATGTTGGTTTACAAAGAGAGAAAGAAAGTCACAGAGGGAATTTGAAGGATTTTAAAAGCACAAATATACTCCGAGTGTTGGAGATGGATGGAACACAATGGTTTTCAGAAGATAAGACATGATTTGCCTATCAATCATACTTAATCTGTCATGACATGACACAATTTCTCTTTATGGCACTTAGTATAGTATCTCTCGGGGTTATTGGACTGCTGTTACACACATTGTGGTATTTCCATTAAGGACTAATGCAACTGTTTAATAACAGTGGAACAGAGATACTGAGAACTGACAAAAAGCAGTGGTTGACCAGGCAGGGGTCCAGGGATTGAGAGTTGGCAGAGAGATTTCATCTATTTGGATAACCTCTGATGTAAAAATGGTTCTTTCCTTGGACCATATGCTGCTGCTGAGAAAGGTCATGGAAAATAATGACCGCGAACCTTGCTGCAATGATAAAACCAAACGTTTGCCAGTTGTAATAATTGCTTCAATCAGAGCAGACTGTGGATTTAGATAGAGAAGATAAGCACACAACATGAAGTCTCTGGGCTGGGACAGTATTCTATATCTGATATTGGCTGATTCTGTACATTTAGAACAGCCCTCAGTAAATGTGGGCGTGGGGGTTTGCACTAAAATATTTCCATTTTAAGGGAGCCTGTACTCTATGGCATTTAATTTAATTCTTATATCAATGTATTTATCTTCTGAATATTTGACATTTTATGCAACTTCATACTTTCACTTTCACGCTCATTTCAGGGGAAAATATTTTCATTCCACTACATTTGTATGACAGATGACTTTTCGGATTCTTACATAAAAAACATAAGTCTATGAAATACAATGAATTGTTTAAAGATTACATCAGAGATCACAGTTATTTTGGTTTGTGGCCTTCTGTGGCCATTTCAGATGTCTATGTGTTGTTAGCATGTCCACCAAAGAGCGATTTCTCTTCTAGACCTCTCAGATGGTTTCATTTAGAGTTTGAGGCCCAGGACATGAACCTATCCATTATTCAGTGAAAAGCAAATATTAGAGAAAAGTCTGTTGCAGAACTTTGTTTTTTTTCATTCCTTGCTATTCCATTAATCATCTCATGACCCTTTAGATTTATTTTGTGACTCTTTCAAGACCCAGTGGGCCACGTTGGGAATCACTGTACTAAACTACCAAACAATGCTATACTAATACCATAATAATACGTATTTTAATATAGCTGTACGTTGACCAGCTACAACAAAACAATGATGCCTCACTATGAACAATAACAATAAAACTTAAAATGATATATCACAGACAGGGGTCATTTGATACCAACGTTTGATACATTTTACATTTTACTCAAGAGATATACTGAATGCAAGACATTTAGTTGTAATAAAGTATTTCTATACTGTTGTACTGATACGTTTATTTAAGTAAAGGATCTGTGTACTTTTTCCATCATTGGAAAATACAACGGATGTGATTTATTAAAATGAGAGATAACAAAGAGAGACCTTGTTAGCTAGACCTCATCAACACAACCTACACATCTGGATGCACTGATATCCGGTATGACAGTAAACAGTATGAGCATAAACTATTTTTTTTCTTGTGTCTTCCACCACTTCCTTCAGGACAATATTACTGCTGTAATTCCTTTATAATCGCAGGGTAAAAGTACATTCCTCAACTTTGGGTCCCTTGCAGGCTGAAGAAAAATTTGAGAATGACCAACAGACACTCTGACAGAAGGCTAAAATGTCGCCAAGCATCCAACCACATGTTTCCTGTGGTCAACCCAACTTTCTTCATATGTTTAAGAATTTTTCCTCAGGACTTTCGATTAGTCTGGTTTTGCTCAGGATGAGAATTTGCTTTCTTCCTAAATGAAGACATATAGATACAAAAGCATGAGACAAATAAAGGCCATCTTAATCACAAAAGTGATGACCATCACTATTTCATCAGCTAAGAACAAGTTCAAGTTTTACCCAAGATGTCACACACAGATACTGAAATCCATGTGATAAAGTCATGAAGCCTGCTTGCTTGGGAAGACTTTCCCTCACTGCCACAGTGAATGATATGAGCCATACAAACCCAAATTACATTTATGATTTACGCTGTGCCAACACGGGCACCAAATCAAAGCCTTCCACTGAATCATTTAGCATATTTATGTAGCTGGCAACCTCATGGGCAATCAAACCTGTCTGTGTGAACTCCTTCATTTGTATTTTATGCTGACACACTCTGGAAAGTGCAGAGCCAGTGACAGTCACTCTCTCATTAGCAGGTTTTTGGTGGAGACTCCAGAGCCTGTGGGTGGCCCAGAGCTGGAGAAAAGTTGCTTTCTGTATGCATCTACCTCTTCTTTCCATGGAGACCTGAAGTCTCCAGTCACCCTGTGTGCACCCTTTCCAGTGTCTGTGGAGATAAAAAGGCATCCAATATTTCAGCAAATAGAAACCTTATCCAAACAAAGGTAGGGTAGAGTCATTACTTTCAATCAAAAGCACATGTGAAAAAAAGGAGACTGGACACTTGCTGGATTGAAAACACAACCTTGTAAAGTGCAGAATAGTGCAAAGAGAGTTTGGTGCTGAATAATTATTGCAGGTTTCTGCTTTTAACTGTCAAGGAATGTGAGAAAATGATTTATTGTGTCTCTCGCGACCTTGAATTGAAAAAAAAGAAATGGTAATAAAATATCCATGAAAGCCCGGTGCATATTATGGAAGTGTTCTTAATAATTTCTTTTAGATTACATTGTTTCTATTGTATTATGAGAAGACGACAAAGAGGGAAAAAAGAAGAAGAGGATAATAGTGCAAATGGGTATACCTGTGGGAGTCTTTTTCTTTTTTTTTCATACATATTTTGAAATACAAATATTGAACATCTGGTGAACTCATTTACATATTGTAAGAAGGCGCTCCCAGACTTTTCCACATAGTCTGTAAAATAAGCTAATGACTGAAGGAAAAGTTGAATATGTATGATTCAATTATTTACAGGCTACTTACCGAGAGACAACAAAAGAAACCCAACTGCTATTTTACAACAGCACTCTTGTACAAAAGACAGAAAATATCCCACAAATGTGCTCCAGTCATTTCAGAGTAGCACCAGATGTTTCTGCCAAAGAATTTTTGCTTACTGATAATAATGAGTAGAGATAATTTGGGCATACTGTGATGTAAATGTAGACTAACAGCACGGCTGAGAAATTTACTGTTTGTAAATCACAGTTTATATTATTGTAGCAATGTAGCAGTTTGGTAGGGCACCACAAAGATCTGTTTCGAAAGGCACCTACAACATTCAGAACAAAAAAACTCAATCTGAACAAAACACTGGTATTAAAAAGAACAAGTCCTCTGACCAATAAATAAAACCTTATTGGATCATAATGAGGCATACTGGGGAGAACAAAAGCAGCCTCACAACAATGGTGCAATAATGTTTTGGCAAATTGTACGTCTCCTGTTAGAGATGATGAAAAAAATATGTCACTCTCTTGGGAACAGTCAAAACAGGACCCACTGAACTTGAACAATGATGTTCTAAAAACTGTGAGTTTTGTCTACAAAGGGGAGTTAAGCATGACTGTCTGAAGTGGTGAGGACAGTGATTGCATTCAAAGATGTCATTAAAAATTCCAGAATTTGGATTTAATCATACATCATGTGTTAAATGCAATGAAAAAGTGTGAGTGGACTCTACCTAACCGAATGTGTCCTACAGTGAGAAGAGCATATCAAAGCACATTGTTTATGGATCACATCTGCAAAGCATCAGCCTATAATGACTCTTATGAGGTCTTATTTGTACTCATGAAAACATCTCAAATGCAGTTGGTTGGTGGTTTTAGTGACCCTTGAACTGTTTCAGGATTTACTGCGTTAATCCATCTCCAAAATTAATTTTAAATTGTGAATATATAGCTTAGCATGTATTAAATGGTCAGTTTGGCATGGTGGTATATATTTTAAGGTATATATTTTTTTAAATTTCACTCATATTTTCACTTTGGAAATTGCAGAGTGGTTAATTTTTATCATGTCTAAGCCATCAGTGCTACTTGTAATGATGTATGGATACGGTTTTAATTCATAATGTATATGTATATTTGTTTAATCTATGAGATAAATTCATTCTCATTATGCTGGAAATGTAGTCACTGTTGCCACTCTGCTGAATTCAGCTGTATAAATAATATTAATTTAAGGCTCTTTTTCTTTTTTAATTGGCTTACTTTGAGCCAAGGGGTCCTATGTGAATAAAACATAACAAACACTTTTTGTTGTTTCACATGAGAGATTTGAAAGAGATTTGAGAGTTTGAAAAATTGACGTATTTAGATGTTTCAAAGATTTAAGGATGTGGCCATTTCAAATCAAAATCCAATGACAGTTTTGAGGTTGTTGGCTTATGTTGCCATCCAACTGTCAATTAAATGTGATCGCACCACACCCACTTAGTCATGAGGAAGGATAACTTGTCATTTATTTAGTTATGTTTATATAATGTTATTGAGAAAACCAGAAAAGTTACATGCTGTGAAGTTTTTGCCCAACCGCTCAGTGGTGAAATAGAGCACTGTTTTAAAGAGCGGGTCCCAATGCAGGCTTTAAAGTGTTAATCTGCTTTTCATATGTTTTCTTAGGATGGAAATGCATTATACGCATGGTTGAACCTTGAGGATACACCCAATCCATTTTTGTAACACTGAATGTAAATGCAACTTTTGTGTGTTGAACTTTTGCATGAAAACTTCACAGGGCACCTTTAAGATCTGAAACCAAACAAGCCAAACTGTCTCAATCATTGAACATTTTTGTTGATTTCATTTTATTATTGTAAATAATAACATAATGCATAATGTAAGCATTTTCACCTTACCTTGTCTTACATTATAAAACCTCAACATAAGGCAACACGTAATAACCAGTCCTGTGTACAAAATACATTCTTTTATTCATCCATACATACACAAAACAAATCAATGTGAACACAAACAATATTTAGTGGGATATAAATCTTGACACCATTTACACACCATTTACACAAACTATTTTGGAAATTAATGTGCTTCCCTCTCTTTTCGGAATTACCCTTTTGATGCATCCAGTTGTAATATCAGTCAAAGCTATCTATGCCTTTACCCTTTGCCTATACACACAGCTTTTATCATTTCAACTACATTATTCTGAATCTATCCAACTGTGCTCATCCTAAGTCCTCCCTCATTACTCTTCTCACCTAGATCATTTTGCTGTAACGTTTAAGGTTCATATTTTTATTATATGTACATGATATACATTGATTCTTAAATACATTTTCATTGTTTCCAATCTATTTACAATATAAGAGCTTATTGATATTTTAAATGGTTACAAAATATGTGTAGTTGATGCTCTAAAAACCTTAAAGCAAAAAGAGGCAAATGTAATATCATGTTGACTATGTAGGACACAAGAGGCTGTTTACAGAGGTTTTACTGAAAAAAAAAAAAAAAAGCATTGCTATGTGCCATCAACAAAATGTTGATTCCAACTGCAATTCTCTTCTCTCAAACATCAGGTTTGTGGAACGTTTTTGTAACTCTAATCAATCTTCTTGCGTCTCCATTCCTACTGGCTTTGTAAACGGAAAAAATTGCACTTCCATCGTATCCTTGAATCCTGTTCATGTGATTGGAAAAGCAGAACCATTCTCGGTCTGGTATCAGAACCACTAAGTCTGCAGCAGAGCACTACCTCAGTGCAAACTGATTTAACCCACAAAGTTGTATCACAATAGACTGCAGCTGTTTCTGACTGATCAAACGAGGTTCCTACAATGGACACAATACTTTATCTCTGTTCTTGTGGCTAAAAATCGGGTGAGGAGCAAATGTCCCAGACGAAAATCATCACTCTGATGTCAATGTTCTTTCATTCTTTGGTTTAAGAGTATTATGCATCGCATTGAAGTCTTAGGATGCTGATACGGTGCACAGGTCAAGCTCTGGAGTAAACAGTGTATGCAATTTGTTCCTCGTATGATATGACTGGCATTTGGTGGGTCTGGACATTGTCACTTGTTCTAAATGTCTTGCATAGCAATAGCTGAATTCTTGAAGACTTAAAACAAACTACATGAGGAGAGAGATATTGAAATCTGACAAAACAGATAACTCATCATGGCAAAATTCAGATCCAGAAATGAAACACAGTATATTACACATGTCATCTATGACTTTGGAGTTGAGTAAAGAATGTATTGTGCAGTAAAAAATATGGCTTGTCTGTAAATAGTCTATCTGTCTTATTATTATAAGTTGAAGCTTGATGAAAGACTGATATGTCTGTTGCTTCCATCTAAAAATGGTCCACACCTATCACAGCATCTACTGGGCAACTTTGTGGCTCCCTGAATGTCATGAGAATGTGTAAAAAGTTCATCGTGTTTGTGTGCAAGCACACCATGAGCTCACTGATCTCACAAACCCATGAGGTGTATGTGTGCTTGTGCGTGCATGTGTGTGTGTGTGTGTGTGTGTGTGTGTGTGAGGAGGTTGTGGTTTTGTATGTGGGTGCAGGGATGAGCCACTCACAGCAAACACATTAAAGCAATCCCATTCGCTCTCCGCTTGCCGAATAGTGAGCTGGAACCCACGCAGTCTGTTCTGTCTCTTGTTAGTCTCTGTCTTTTACTCCTTTCAATATAGCCACAACCCATCCCTTAAAAACTTTCCCTGGCAGATGGAGACAGAGGTCTCTATGCCCATATCAGCTGCCTCCGCTTCAGATCTTCTGGCACATGTGGAGTCTGGACTTGGATGAGGAGGTGGCGTCTTTCCACACCTTGCAGGAAAGGCCCTTGGCACAGTCACAGCGCTGGAAGATTTCCAAACCTTTCTTCCTCTGCTTGGTGCACACCTCTCCCTGCCTCAACACCGGCTTGCAGATTTTGGTCCAGAAATGGCGAGCGCAGCAGTACTCCTGTGAACAGTCGGATGTACGCAGGCAAGGATCGCCTTCATGCCCTAACAGAGGAAGACAAGAAACAGATCAGTGGTGACCCAGCAGACATTACATCTCCAAACAGTATATTAAGCTGGCATATGTCTACTTAGAAAAAGCAGAAACAACTGCTTCATTAGAAGCATAAAAGACCTGCTTGAAATTATAAACCATCCAGCATCTTAGAGTTAAAGTGCTTCAGTTAAATCAAGCAAAGGAAATGTATGATTACTGTTCATTAAGCTGTTCTGTTTTCCATACGGACAAGTTTATAAAACTCCTTCTTCACATTTCAGTTCAGATTGCATTATGTGTGGCCACGTCAAAAAATACAAAAGAAGTTTTCAACATAAATCAAGCAACCAATTTGCTTGCTCTGTATATTAACCATATCGTCCCATCTGGTCTGAGTCTAATATCCTTGGCAGGAGATAAGCATTATTCTTATGAATGCATAATTAGTGCAATTTAGTCATGCAGGTTTTTTGCTTAGAAGCACTTTTAAATGTGTATCACCTCTTGCCAAAAGCTGCAACAACATTCAAATGTCGTCCTGTATTGCTGACAAAACAACACTTTGCTGATTAGTTATTTCAATACAAAGTCTCAACTGTCAGCATGATGGACTGCTAAGCCTGACTGCTTGTTCGCTGCTTTACCACCGATTCTCTTGGTGGATTTTTCTCAAGAAGCTGCTTGCATTGGACCATTATAATGTAATAATGTTTAAGGAGAGAGAGTGAGTTAAGCACGAATAAAAGTAAATGGCCTTATTTATAGCAACTTTAAGTAGTGCTGCTATTTTCACATTGATTTTTGCATTGCAGGCTGCTTTTTTGAGGGTGCATTCAGAGTTGAGTAATTTAAGTGTCTCATTAAAGGTACTGCTTTATGGAGAGGCCCTTACATTAACCTAAATCAGGTGACATGAACGCTAAGCAGGGGGCTTGGAGAGTTATTAGCTATGAATCGTGCCAAACCTGCATTCTGTGGTTTTCACTTGTGTATCACACAATACGCGCTGTCAATGAAAGTGTTTGTACGGCCCTATGTAGGTGTAGAAACAGCAGGGGCATTGTGGTTTCTTCGAGGCTCCCCATGCTGTGCTTTGGGCTCACAGACACTGACATATGAGCAGAGGGGTAATTATCAACATAGTTTGTGGACTGGCGTCGCCCATGAACTCTGTAGGACATGCAGACAGTGAACAACAGAAAGATTCAGCCACCCAGACCAAATTCAGTGAGGACAAGCAGGAAGGATGAGAGAAGAAACAACAGTGACAGTGTTCAGAGATAGCTGGGTTTCCAATGAACATGTTTTAAACATAACAGAGATTTGCAATCTTACCTTTAAGCGAATGCTTAGTATGTGGCTTCCCAGTCTTCCTCCAGTTGTGGTCTTTGGTGGAGAGTTTATTATGCCCATCCAAAGCTGAGATGTGAGGTGAGAGCACACTCTCGGAGATAGGGACACAAATATCTGTAGACAGGAAATAAAAAAGAAGTGTGAATGTCAAACATGGCAGAAAACAATTCAGACTAGTTAAAAGATCAAATCACTGTGTCAGTAGCTTTTGTTAGTGATTCATTCAACTAGCTGCAGCTGTGATAGCAGGTAACTTCCAGTATGTGTAGATCAGCTTTTTCAATTAAAAACAAAGAACAATTTCAGCAGAGCCTCTGTAAACACACACACACACACACACACACACACACACACACACACACATGGACACACACACATGTTCATGCCATTCACACTGGTCATTGATGAAACAGCACCTTCTTTAATGTTCCCCCTGATTCCTAACCTCTGGGCATCAATTTACTACAGTTCAACTATTGTTCAGGACATTGCCTGTAAGCATATGTTAAACATTATTTAAATGTCTTGGCTCCTTCTCTAAGTCTCTGGGCTATACGGTGGTACTATTTGTACAGTGACCTGGACCAAGTCCCTTTTTCCAGAATATCTGCACAAGACAAGAAATCTAATTTTTGATCGTACCCTTGAGTAACAATATGGTAGAGACTGACATGCACTGAAAACATTTTGTCGGGTACGTACAGTTACTGCAGCGGTTCCCAGGACAGCACATGGCATCTCGATGGCAGCGCTTCTTCCTCCTGCGGCAGGTGAGGCAGCGAGAGGGGGACTGTTGGGGGCTGTGGCAGTAGCTTCCCACGCTGCACTCCTTGTCATTGCTGCATGGATACACCTGCTGAGGAAAAAGAATCATTTACTTAATATGTGAAAAGATATATCTATTTATGTTAACAAAGCCGTGGCTATTAAGCATTTTTTCAGTTATGTCAGCCAGTGAGTATGGTACTCTGTGTAAGTTTGCCATAAAAAATGGAGCAGTCAAGTGTAATGTTGCCAGCGTGGTTGCAGTTGCATCACCCACTCAGATTATGTCAAGAGGTTATGCCACAAGGTATATTTTTGTACCTTTATAGAGTGAAGCATGAGCAGATCTTATTCAAAAGCCCATCTACTTATTGAGAATAATACAGAAAATGCTGCCTTTGATATTTGATATATTTTCCCAAGGGCGATAAAACAGTATGAAACACACACACACAAACACAAACACACATTAATGTGGCTGTGGCATAAATGTCACTTATTCCCTTAATTACATCATTCAGAGAGCCACACATCAGGAGGATGTCACGAACTGGGTTTTTGGTTGCAACCCAGCAAACCCCTACTTACCCCTACCGAACGCAATAACTGCATTCCGTCAAAATCCATTCCATGCACCGCAGTTGCACCATGCACCTCAAGTTGTAAAATTAAAAATGTAGCACTAAACTAGCCAAATAAAACCCTTGTTATGTTCAGGTTAGAGGTCGTTGGAGCAGAAAAAAACAAAGGGCCCAACCCAACTGAAAAAGGATCACAGTGGGTTCACACCCTCTAGTCCACATCAGTTCCTAAACTGCTATGTGATATATGTATGTTTAACTGCTGTGCTGGACAAAAAGCAGGACCTAAGGAAGACTCAACTAAAGCCCTACTAAGTAAGTTGGCTGTTTGTTTTGGGCAAGCTGACTATAAACTATGGTCCCTCGTGGGCAACATTTTGTAAAGATTAACATGTCTTTCACTGGTGTGGTCATTTTTTTCAGGTCCCAGACAATGGAGTCATCAGAATTTCCAAATCAAGGAAAGCCACATCATTGTCTTTCCATTTCTCTCTCAAAGTGTTCAGAAGCTTAATGCGTCTGCAGACATAATTGAGGGGTAATTACTGTAGCTAATCATACGTCTTTATAGTCAATTTGGCATCATTTTTGCTTTGGTATTTTTTGTTTTTCCCCCCAATGGATGAGAGATATTCTGTCCATCCAGCAAAGCACATGAAGAACCTTTAAGTGTTTTAGCAAGTGCTATGAAATTGCCACTCTAGAAAAACCACCACCTTAATAAGATAGCATCCACTGTCCACAGCAGCAAGAAGTACAATTAAAGCCAAGTTCACTTTTTCCATAACAATTGTGTGCACCAACAGGAAGTTTTACTGGAAATGCTGTTACGATATAATTCCTTACACATGCAAGTCTTGTCGCCGTTAGACTTGGAGCGAGAGCAAAGGAGTTTGACATAAATTGTATCACAAATCAAATGAACTCCTCAGATACATGAAATAATGTCACAAATTTGCACTGAACTCATCAAGGGGGAAATTTTGATCAGATGCGTTAGTCTGGCTGAAGTCCACAGCCGTTGGGCAAGACACAATAAAGGTTAAGGTCTTTCTCCAATTGCTGCACATCTTTATCTTATTTGAAACCATTCAGTTTGATTTTAGGTTTAGCTTTTGCTATTACAATGGATGGACTGTCAGACATTTGCACAACCAATCACCTACTCAGATATGTTGATCAGTAAAAAAAATTCTGACTCTGTAAATTATGCCCAGTGTAGACTGACATTAGAAAAACATGTTTGGCTGGCACACCACCACCAGCACCACAACCACATTTAGCTGGCACTGCACTGACAGATCTGATTTAGTGTGGCTTACCACTGACAAACATGGAACAATAAACATGTGAATGACCAAGAAAGATGTTTGAATCAGAGTAAAATCATTAAACCCACAATAAATAGCAAAATCCGTTTTGAGTAAAAGGTCAACTGGGAGAGGCTGCCATGCCCAAAAGAATAGACAAACTTGAATGTATACCACATGTTAAAATCAACTCTCAACAATATCAGTATTTCAGCACATAAGGAGTTGTTACTTGATGTGTTTGTGCTTCAGAAAGTGAACAAGATTAGATTTGTTGGCTTGGTGCCATATTG
The DNA here is from genome assembly GCF_042242105.1 of Pempheris klunzingeri. Taxonomy (NCBI): domain Eukaryota; kingdom Metazoa; phylum Chordata; class Actinopteri; order Acropomatiformes; family Pempheridae; genus Pempheris; species Pempheris klunzingeri. The sequence continues at coordinate 11,134,315 of NC_092014.1, read as the reverse complement.
ACTTTCTCAGGCTGGAAACACATGGAGGCAATGATACAGGCATAGAAAAATGAGCAGGAATATTAAACTGAATGCTCATTAATCATTATGACAGATTCCTATAATGCTGATGCTTAATGTGTTGATGAAAGTAACAAAGCCCTGATGTTAGATGGATTCTAAATATTACTCTATTTCTACTGTGTTAAGAAATGGCCTTATTTTAAAGGGACAATCCATCGACCGTACACATGAAGGCCAGTTTACTCATTATGTGGTGTACTACTTGGCAGTTATATAATGTCTTTTGTTGTTCAGGAGAAGAAGAAGAAGAAGAAGGGGGAGAAAGAGAAAAAGAAGAAGCCAGGAGGCAAAGCACCTGGCTTAGCTAGGCTTAATTGTATGAAAATTTGGTCTTGACCCTCCCGACCCAACAGCCTTGCTTCATTGGTTGCAGCCTCACTGTGACAACAAGAGTTGAAGTCACTGCTCACAGCCAAAAAATAGTTACAGCATGTATCTTTATGTTTATGAGCTGGGGATTACATTATGCAACCCAAACTTCTTTTTCTAATGACATTTGTTGTTTAGCTGAGGGAGATATAGACTACTCCCACTGCATAAATTCTCCCAAAGCCATAAACAATGTTGAGCCAGGTAATGATTATCACAGGGGCCCTGGTGCGTTTGCTTTTAGCACTGCTTGTGCTAAGGATGGCCCAAGACATTCAGCCTGTAAAACAATATTAAAGTGTGACTTGTAGCCTAACTTGCCGCAGCACAAATATCCTGTACTCAAACCCCCCTGAACAGGACCCATGAAGTGGACACAATCCTCATGAAATGACCCCTCAAAACCTGAGGCAGCTGAAAAACCTTATATGTATAAGCCAGAGATATGGCTTCCACTATTCATGGGACAGCCTCTGATGGCTCAGTAACCATCATGTATAAAGCCTCTGCTCCACCATGGGACATCTGAAGGCTGACTGCACCAACGTCAGCTCAAAAGCTGGATTGGACCACAGATAAACCTTGGTGAGCCTTTTGACAAACTGCAAGCAGGAAGGGCGGATGGACAAAGCCTGCAAGTTACTTGTAAGCTTTGCTGTGCTTAAATCTGAGAGCAATACCATTTTAAGTGAAATAAACTTAATCCAAACCGGCTCCAACACAACCCACAGAGGATCCAGGGGCCCGGAAACCAGGAGCTTGCATCATGCAGCCATCATGGAGCAACAAATTAAAGGATCCCCAAAGCCTACATGACAAGCTGAGAAAGCTGCTAATAATTTAATTGTAGAAAAGGGCTTGCCCTTATCTACTAATCCTTGCAGGAAGCATAGCAAGTCATCCACCGCCAACCATCAGTGAAAAGAAATTATTCTTATTGCCTCAAGTTACACCACTCCTCAGAGAGCCACCACTTACCACTGTAAAGAGAGTGAGTGGAGAAGGTGTTTGCACTCTAAATGGTGTCAATGACCTGCGCAGGCAGGCAGGCCTGTAATGTTCACGTTCCACTTCTCATGGGCCGAGCCAAGGTGTTAAGCAGTTTGAGTGGGGGTGGAAGATCCCTGTCTATGAGGAAAGGCCACTGCTTACCTGCCAGAAGCTGTATTATTTCCATTACCCAATGCTTGGATACCACTGTGGCGCTGTCAGGATCACTGATAAGCCCTGCTCTCTCATCCTGGCTTGTGGGGGACATTAGTATCCATGCAAGTTATGCATGGGATGTGTGTCCTTGCTAGATGCCCCACTGGTGGGATACAGCTTGTTTAATCTTCTGTGCCAATCCAGGCAGAGTGGCGTCCAAAGACATGCGACTGGAAAGGAAAGGAAATGTATACATGTTGCACTAAGCAGCTGCACTAACGCATTGTGGCTGCACTAAGCACGCCACAATGAATTAGCCTGTTGATCATGAGCACTATCAAATGGGTTTACGACCAAGCTAACTGCATGCTATGAAAGTCTGCTCGTCATGACACGTTAGTTGCACTTCGGGTCTTCGGCTCAGCTAACAAATTGATGTTATCTGAACCCTGGTGGGCTTACCATGACGCGCCAGCCAGAGGGTATACTATTACACAGTCACTGGCCACAACGGTATGCAAATACGGGAATTTGCCTGTGAAACAGCAAAGTGCACTTCGGCAAATCCAGACAGAAGCCGGGAACTGCATTTGGCGATGGATCATCTGTGAATTGTTGAGTGGACATCCAAGCTAGCCTAGTTGAGCTGAGGCAGCTTTGTATTATTTTCTCACATGAAGAAAGCAAGAATGATTTGGGAGGGGTTGGTTGACTGTGGTAATATGAGAGGGTGTGGCCCCAAGCATAGTTTGACCTGTCTGTCACTGACAGACATGTTGTCATTGGAGCTTTCGTAGTTGGTCACACTAAGGCCATACCCCATAGAGAAACACTGAACAGCATTAGAAAAAGAACCATTTCTTTTTTACATTCCTGTTGTTTTGTAAAAATTAAACGATAAATAACATATTAATTAATAAGATTTGGTTGGTGTATTTTCTTACTTTGGAAAAGCAAGGCTTGCTCTTTATGCTAAGCTAAGCTAAAGCTAATCACCATCCCGCTCTAGTTCCAAAGTCAAGAATGAACTTTCAACCTCATCAGGGATTTTCTGTTTTTGTCTCATACATACATCGCTGTGAACTATTGGTATAATCACAGCTGAGGAGAGAAATATGCTGGAAATATGGTCTGAAGAGAAGTTCAAGAAAGTGCAGTGGGAGTTTTTTCCCTGACATGAAAAATGTGCTGTTATCTAAATATGAAGACAAATGGGCCCGACCACGTGCAGTAGTACTTCAGTCTACCTGCTCTGATTCATATCTGTCTTTCTGTTCAGCAAGCTTGGATCAATTACAGTGCATAGTGCATATGGGGCCGGGGAGATGGTCGGATGTGGGGTTGGGGGTAGCAGGGTAGATGAAGAAGAAGACGAAGAGGAACGAGGCTCACCTCTTCCATCACGGCTCAAACCACAGAACAGCCCTTTGAAACCCAATGATACAAGGCTGACCCCCAAATCACAACTGATAATCTCGCCTTATCTTGTCATGTTTTAAAACGCCTCATTCGCAACTTCTGAGGGATGGCTCTTCATTTGAATGCATCTCATTCATCTCACATCTTTTTTCTGTTTCTCCCTTATTTTTCCGCAGACAGCTTTTGCACATAAAAGCACATCCTTGGATCCTGTGGAGGAAGTGGGTTGAAAACTGTGTACTCTGCAGCCTCTCTTGGTATGCTGGTGAGGCGATAAAGGAAAAGACAGACAGAGAGTCATAAGGGAAGCCCCCGGCTCTGTCTCGTGCTGCTCTCGTGCTAGTAAAGCACAGTGGCTTTGAAGAGGAACCTTAAATGTGCGGGAGCAACAATCTACAAGGGATTTACTGCAGGATATACAAGGCTTTGAAACCTTCCCCCCTGGTCTTTGTGTCCCTTATTTACTTCTGCAGAAGAGTCATTCCAAAGTGCTGATATAATTCGATGGAAGGGCACTGGGGACTGTAATGCATAAAAATAACACAAGGTATGTCTCCTCTGCTGAGCTTCAGTGTGAGGGTTTAAAATTTAGAGACAGTTTGAAAATTATTGGCATGGGTTGAACCTTATATTTCACTTTGTAAAAAAGCAAAACTCTTTCCCAGCATGATTTGAGATTTCTTTGAACCCTCCCTCTGACTTAAAGAAAACTGTGCTGCCTGAGTAATGGCGGCAATTCATGCACGCTCAACTTCCATTGTTTTTGTCTTGGAGAAAAGCATGAAAATCTCCAATAACGTCTAAGTAAAGGACTTCCTCTCACACTTGGTACACATCCACACTTTTTGTGCTCCGTGTCGTGATTGCACTTGACCTTCGGAGATCAGGTACGTAACCTGAAACTGTGAATGGTGTTAATGAGTGGCAGGGGCCCTACAGAGTCAAATAAACGATGTCACTGAATAAACAAACTTCATATGCCCTGAAAGCACAGACAGCCAGTATCGGATAACATAGGGATGGCTGCACACAAGTCACTCGTACAGACGAGGTCTTCAAACACAGCTTGGCGTCTTTCATCACTCAAAACACATGTGTTTATGGGCATGTCCCTTTGAGTGCTAGAACCCAAAGTCTCCAAAAGCTAGACCCTCTTTAAGTTAAGTATACATTCTGAGTTGATCTTATTCATCAGACACAGAGAAAGGCACACAGACAGCGTACATGACTGCTCTCTTGAAACACTATCAAAGGAAAGGGGAAAAACTCTTGATGGTAATCTTGGAGGTGTGCTGCTCTAAAAGGTGTAATCCTGTCGAATGAGAGGTGCACGGGTCTCCTCTCTCATTAACAGGTCCATTACAGTAAAGGAGGTTTCCACAGGAGGCCCCAAATGGCTCCAGTGCAGGGCCCTCACAGCGCCCAAGGGACCCACAGACTGGAAAGGCCACAGGACAGGAGACTGAAGCACAAACTGAGTTGAGCACTAACAAGCGGTCACACCTCTCCCTGCCTTTTCTCTCTCCTTCTCAGCTCATTAGGATCACTAAACAGTCATTTTAGGTTCGAAGGGGGGTGGGAAAGGCTGAGAGAGTGAAAGGACGTGGCGCTACTTTTATAGGCAGAGCCCTCAGAGATCGCTTGTTAAAGTAATCTCTGTCTTGAATTAAAAAAAGCAACTAGTTAAGGCAGATTGACCGGCTTCTGATGTTTTACAGACACATACTGCATGAATGCCGCCACAGTGTCGGTTCCCTTGTGGGATCAGAGGTTACAGTGGTGAGCACTGCCTGCCCGTGCTATCCATTTCTGTTGGTTCCCTTCCAAGGAGCCAACAGTGCCACCCACGAGCGCCGGCTGTCAAGGTCTAAGAGGCCTACATTTTGGTTTTGTCGGTTTTACTCCAGTCAGGCTGATGTGAAAAGGGTGAGACAAGGAGAAAACACTCAACAGTTTGGCCCTACTGAGCGCCAAGGGATAGCCAGAACCTGACCCTGGTTTAAGTATGATTAATGTAGCTCTTATCGCCAAATGTTGTCAGCAGCTACAGGAAATAAAAGCACATTAAGCTGTCAAATGCTTCCTATAACCAAACGCTTAGAGCAGTGTTTCTAATCTGATGGATAAAACACCAAATTACACCCATGTTTCCGGTTGCAGTGGCTCGTCTTCATGGATTGGCTGGACTCGATAATTTGCTGCGTTTGAAAGCCAATGAGGGTAATGTGTGTGGGGAAGTTCTGTTAATTTTCTGAATTTTCTTTAACTGTGAGAGATTTTTAGGTCCCCAAAGAATTCCCTCACACCATGTAAAAATGTGTGAGTGAGAGTTTATAAAAAAGAAATGTGAATTACTCACATAACTGGCAAGCTCACAATCACTCTCATCCTGAACCCACTGTGAATTCTCCAGAGGTGGAATAATCTGCCAACGATTCCTGAACTGCAACATATCCAGCACCATGACAACTTGACCATAAATCTACTTGTAGGATATCAGCACTGAGGTTTCCCATAAAGCGGATGCCAAAGGATAAATTTGAATTGACGCATGCCCATTTTCCAAACTTACACCCAAGCCTTAATCAGCAGTAATTCACTTTAATCCAGGTGAAGACTAAAATATTTTGGGGTGCCCATTGTGAACCAGAGCAAGAAAATTGCTCAGTTTTGTGCTATGCAACCTGTTTCTAGGCATTTATTATGGTGAAGAGTAATTACTGTTGTTTACTCCCTGTGATCACTCATAATCTAAATCTATGGCACACTTTGCCATTACAGCCTCATGAAGAGAGCGGACTTGTTATCTTTGATTTATTCTGCTCATAAATGGCCACTGTATGATGAGATGCAGAAGGCCAGTGCAGATTGCTTGCCAGTGTCAAGCCACATATATGGCCAAGGCTGAGCTGCGGCTGTTACTTTACTGCTCTGGAAAACCTCCTGGCAGCCAGAATACACACACACACACACACATATATATTTATATATACCCCCGCCCCGCTATGATTGCTATTAGCCATCTTCATTTGGCCACACTACACCCTACACCATGACATTTTACTGCTGTAACAGTATGGTGGTCTCTGCACACACATATTGTTTCCCCTCAGTCCACTCTTCCAAACCACTCCAGATTATTGCAATGGCAAAGATGTAAGCAGGCGTTCAAATTGAGGTCTGGCAGGGTTGCTTGAGGTTGGATCTCCACACTCCACAGAGGAGAGAAAGTGGCTTTTCCATAATTTCTTCTGTCTGAGCTCAATGACAGAGCGCTGCTCTCAGCAGTACACGCTTCACAGATATCCAACACTATCACTACTGCAATCGATATTACAGACAGTAGAACAGGCCAAATGTAAACATAAACTAATGTTAAATCTAGAATATGAGACCATCTGGCAGAAATCTGCTTAAAAAGTAAGGACCAGAGTATTCAGCAGTTTCAGTGAGTTGATAAAACAGAATTTGGCTGCTCTGGATTACATGATGGAGATGTGGCAGTGCCATCTGCTGCTCAAAAAGATACTGTGAGGAGTCAAAAGCAACTCTGACCTCAACATATTCAGACTCCAGTGTGCTTAATTGAAACATACAGATGGTGATCTTTGACAGCAGATTTCTAGGTTTTTTAGCTTTTGCCAGTTGTTCGTTTGATATGTCAGGTTACTTTTCCTCATATATATAAATGAACCAATCCCTCTTCAGAAATGTTTAATTATCAGCTTTTGAGAAATTATTTGGCATATGGAGAACTTTGCCTTCCTAGGGAAGCAATAAATGTACAGCTCTAATTCCTCACTTGATAAATGCTACTCATAATGTTCACAACTATTTATGTTTGCCAGAATGAAACCTGCCAAATCTTTAACATTTTTGATCCCACGATTGCTGTCAAACTACAGCAATATGGCACTTTGTTGAAACAGCAGGAATTGATAACTCTTTGAGTGGGTATTAAGTGGTCGGTAAGAGTATCCCTCAGAGGCCCCACAGTAAGAATCTCATAATCCCAGCAAGCGTCTGGACCACTTTAATGACACTAAGACCCAGACAGAAAATTACCTCAAGTGTTAACTTTTTCTCACATTTCTGCCGGCATTAATGATTTACTGTGGAAGTGAGCTGCACCCGACTGTGGCGTCAGGTCTGAAAGGCAATTAGGATTTATGAGGGGTCCAATCCCCGCAATTTCCAATAACGATTCACACGTGAGTAAATTCTTTGGTAAGGCGTAGGGATAATACAGCCACCGTTTTGGAGACGCGTAATTACGCACAAGTATCTGTATCAACGGTAATTTCATTTACGATACTTTGATTTCGTAAATCAATCAGTTTTTTCTTCCTTGTCGTGTTAATTAGAATACATTAACACTCTTTTTGGGAATGGTCAAGTTATTATTACCACGAATAGTAATTTATTCCACTGGTTCTAATCCTAATACCCAATTTGAGGCTTTGCGTAAATATAGGGCTATCATATCACTTTATAAGTCCTCAGACAATTCAGTAATTCAAATTACCTGGGCAAGGATGTTAAATTTCTTGGTGATCCCGCTGTGGGCAGTGGTGGAGCGGTTTGTAGCGGGTGTAGGTGTTTCTTCCAACAGAGCTGGCTTGATGGAGTTCGCCTTTGGGCGCGCCTCTGATACCTGGGATGTCCCCGTCTTCAGCATAGCGACGAGAAACATCACAATACAGCATCTATTCCAAGTTAAGACGAGCATCCTTGAAAAAAAATACTGAAATACCAAAATAAAAATCTAAATTACTGGAGTAACCGTTGCTTTATGCCGCAAAAATTAAGTTTCTCAGTGAGAAGTGTGCGCCCTGTCAGTGTCCATGCGTGTCGCTTGCAATACAGAGAGTTATGATGAGGCCAAGTTTTTGTTCCTAAAAATCAGATATTCAGAAGAAGGGCAGCCATCGACACAGTTATCTGAAAAACACAGAGAGCCCACCGTGGAAGCGAAGTGAATCTGATAAAATGCTGATGCTCTGAAGGTCAGAAAGAAACTTGTCAGGAGGTTTCCACTCTGTGTCAGTCTGGCTGTGAGTGAGCACTTAGTCCTGCAGCCGGGTGTTTTATGATCTCGGATACTTTCTTTTTATAGGATTCTAATGAGTTTGCTTCCTCCGCCCCTATTCACCACTGACAAAGAATGAAACTGATCTGTGTGCGGCACTGCTGCTTGCGCATTGTCGTCTCGACACCGGCACCAGGAGCCCCGTTGGGAGAAAGCTATAAAATTATACACTGTGTATTTTAACTGGTCGCTTGACCCTTTTTACTGCGAGGCGGTTGGGCGCGTAGGAAATGGAAAAAAAAGTCAGGGTTAGGCTGCTCCAAAGATGGTTTGTAGGTAACTTGGAATATTTTCCACAAGAGTGAATTTCTATTTCGAGGAAATTGTTACCTGCATGCGTAAAACTCTGTAAAACTATTTAAATTCAGCCCATCTTGAAAGCAAAACGCCTCATTATTTACAGTTGTAACTGGGATTGGGCTTGTCACTGAAATGATGCCCTGACCAATGTGAAATGTAAATAAGCAGGGTCCATCTAACCAGCATTCCGGAATAACTTAGAATAAAAAAACTATCTGATAACCATTGTTTTCCTTCTGTGGGAAAGGCATCCCTCATGATGCAAGGAATGCCAATGGTGATAAAGTTAGTGATATAAGTATTATAGAGGCTCCTTTGTTTGTTTCTTAGAGCCTTGTATCAGGATAAGTTATATTCATGTTGGTTAGATAATACATGTGGAGGTACAATGAACTCTTTCAGCTCCGGGAAGGTAAAGCCCGTGATTTTTGGAAGAAAAATGCATTTAATACAAGGAGACTGGGTCGAGATGAATCATGTTGGCGTTCTTATCACTTTATCAGTATTCCCCAAATGTTTGTAAATGTATGCCTTTTACCGCCTTTTCCCTGTATGTGTATTGTTGTGATAGGTGCTGTTTCAAATTTTGCTGCAATTATCAAACGGAAATATTATCAAATCATGGTCTTAGCATATGACATCTATCCTTCCGGAAATGGAAAATATGATGCACAAACAGAAACCACAGTGCAGGGGACAAAAACCATCTTATCATTGTAAAAAAAAAAAAAAAAAAAAGCCAAAGTCACCAAAGCCATCTTTCCCACAATTGCTCTATGACTCTCCGGCTAATAATGCTTTAGACTTCACACGAGTTGGGGCTATCTATTCAAGGCTGGAAGCCTGGCTGGGCTGGGATGAAACCAGTATACCGGTAAAGGCTTCTGACCTCAAAAGCGATCCATCACAAGCTCCAATTCAAAGTGTCAAGTCCTTTTGTTGAAGACAATGGACAACCAACTGAACTGGGGAGTGGGAGGAAGTATTGGACTTGTTTGATGTAACTATAGATGCTTAGAGGTGATAGTATTTTAGCCACCTTTGTCACCTGAGTGCACAATGATTTACCTTGAAAGACTGTTGCTTTTTTTTTTTTGCGGAAATACATTTTTAAAGTAATCATCCATTTTCAGAGGGAAAGCTACCTGAGAAAAGTGAGAAAATAAACTTCAACTGAATAACTACCACTGTCATTGTGAGGATTTCATCAGTGTGTTCAGTGGGAAAAATGAAAGATCATGTTCAAATAACCAAGCAAAACAAAAACAATGCCTCACAGAAAAAAACTTTGATTTATTCCATGAATGCCGGGTGATACCCAGCTGGATTTTGTCTGCCTGCAATGCTGCTGATTAGACAGCGGAAAAAAGATCCTGAGGAGAGGGTGAAAGTGGCTTAAAGTGAATCAGAGGACCAGAGTAAAGAGGGATAAGGCTGGTTTGGAGTATCAATGGCATTTGAAACACATTCATCACTTTAATAAATGCAAGCAGAAAAAAAGGAGTCACTTAAAATGACATATTGCTGAGACTCCGGAGCACTAAAAGCAGCATGTTGATGCCCTGGTGCTGATAAGTGTGGAGATGCCCGGACGAACCACAGCAGATGAGACGTGACAGGCCTGAGCAACAGATGATAAAGTATTCCAGTGGAGGAAAGGTGATGTGAATGTTTCAGACAGCAAAGCTTCTGGTGCCTTAGATAAAGGTCACACACAACACGTGGTAACTCTATGCAGGCATTTTTAAGGATGACAGTGCGAGTCCCCCCCCCCCCCCCCCCCCCAGGTGCTTTGTCACTTTTTTCAACTCTGCAGATTAACAAAGAGCTTTGAGGATGTCACCAATTAGTGTCAAATATGTGATGCTCAGCTTCACAGAAATACAGAGAGGAGCACCTGGGCCAAGATCTGTGATTGTTTTCTTGGCTCAGTCAGCTGGAAAGAGTTTACCGTGGGATTATCTTGTGCTCCAACATGCTATCATCACCCCGGCCTCCACACAGTAATCACATTTTGACCACTATTTTGCAGCATTAGTGCTCTGACGACAAAACCGTTGCTCAGTCTCAGATGTTGAAAAATCCAAACCATATGTAAAATAATATCTGAGAACGTATCAATATCAGTTCACCTGACAACAGAGAAAGCAAAGCACCGCTGATGTGCAGTCTGTTTTGAGGGAAGATTAAAATCATATCGTGGCAGGTAGACTCCCTTGACGCCAGACGGGTTAACTCCGGTATCGCTTGCAGGTGAATCATAGCTGGAAAAGGCCTTCTCAAGTGGAATAATAGTTATGTTAATGCTCACTGAGGCAGTCATGTAACACAGGTGGTCATCTTCAAGGCGCCACAGTCACAGGGCTAGTAGCATAGATACAGTTTAAGACTGGTCAAAGTCTGAGATTGTTGAGTTAGAAAAGAGTAAGACAGTTTATTGCATAGTCAGTCATTCCCCCTCTCTTTGTCTTAGTTAAAGCTACTCTAACCAAAATATTTAGTGCTAACAGTGGATTAAATGACTATGTAAAATGTGAGAGGAGTTTTTCATTGACAAACCACAGACACTTTTCACTCTGCGGTACCACTTAGCTCCATAAAACATTCCAGTGTCTTTCAGCTTGGTTTTGTGGCCTGCAACTTTAATGTTCTGATTCAGTGTCATTACTCTCATTGAATCTAAATGCAGCAGGCAGCTGTTTTCAGCAGTAAAGCTCAGGCAAAACCCACTTTACGTTACCTGACGAGCACCTAACGACTGATAGACAAAGTGAGCTGGTGAGCATAGTGGAGAATTTAGTGACTAAAGAGCCAAATATTTAGCCAGTTTGCCAAATGGGCTCTTTTCATGAACATATGAAACCCAACCTCACTGATTGAATCACAAAACTAGTTAAGGCCTTCTTGTCACTTTAGCATATCTATGAAGGTCTTTAGTAATTGAGAGATTTGATAGCTCAAGTCAGCTTTTTGTCAAAATAGTGTAACAAATGTCAGGTTTGTTAATAAAGGCCTTTTGAAATTTCCCGAAGCACTTTTAAACATTTTGTCAGCGATGACAAAATGTTTAAATGTTTATGTTTAGTAACAGATACAATTTTTTTGTTTTTTTCTCTTAAAGTGTCCTATTTTATTTCATATGCATTCTGCTCCTGCTGTATCTAGCTATCTAAACTAAGTCAGTCTGGCCACCAGGTAAAGCGCTGCAAAGAGGGTTTATTTGTATCAAGCAGGCAATTCAAAGCATCTTAAATGAGGCAAATTGCATCAAAATTCAGGTTTATGCTACAGATTAAGTTCAGTGTCTACAGCAGCTGTAACTAAAACTTGGATTCAAGTCTAAAAGTCTCCATCCACCTTATACTTGGTTTTCTTTTCCTAAAACGTATTGAGGTCACATTAATATGCAATAAAGCATGTGTTAAATGGCCATGACACCATGTATAAACCAAATAATGTGACATTCATAAAAGCAGTAGTCTGTAGACACAATATCTTACATGCTGTGTGAAGTCCCAATTTCACATTAAAAGTTTTAGACTGATTGAGTCTTGATCTCGTCATGGCTCTTATTAATGGATCACACAGAGGTCTCACCCTCCTGGATGACCACCCGCAGCCACGCATCAGTACAACACATCAGTCAGCCCACCCTGAGTCTGCCTCTGATTCAGGGTCATTCAGAAATATGGGTGTTTATGTTCTGTGCAGAATATGGGGTTCCCCACACTTGTGACCCAGCAACATGTGTGTAAATCATACTTTGTTAATGCGGTGGAGCTCGGTGAAAGGCTGTCTTGCTGACTTTGATGTGACTCACACAGAACATGCATATGGACTACACCCACACTAGATGATAAACAAATGATCCAAGAGACTGTCTCTCCCTTCTTTTGTAGATCACTACCTCCGTGGCCTGCAGATGTGGGCTGACGGCGTGATGACACCGTTCATACAGCAGGTGGCTAACCATTAGTGCGACGAGCCAAGAGGAAACACGTCCAATTCCAGAAAATGAAGCGTTTGGACATCACAAGAAAAACACATTTGCTGGGAGATGTTTTGATTTTAAATGCAGTGGGCTGTTCTTATTTTTATTACTGGAATTTTTCAGGATGACAATGATGATGGATTAGCTGGAAATCTCTTCTCATTAAGAGTTGTTTCCTGACAGGGTTTTGGTTTGCTGATTTCATTGGTAAACTTTTATTTTTCCAACAAAGTCCTAGATAAGAGTAGAGAAGAGTACATATCCGGACAATTTTCTTTCAACACTCACAAAAGTCTTTTCAACTCGTTCCAAATCATCCAAACATCCTTTGCATATGTTTATAATAAAGAGTGAGTTTTAAAACAGATTGAAGAAATAGCCAAAATGAAGAAATTTTGGATCAAAGGGTCTTGTTCAAACTTGAGTGTGCTAGGAGACAATACTACCTCTACTTCTTCTGTCAATACTTTTCAGTGTATATAGTACATCACCCTATTCAGATGCCCATTCTCAAAAGTGAACCCATGTACACTGATCCATCCTTATTTACCCATATATACCTTTTTGGAATCAGTTCTATCTGTGTCTATCTTAAAATAATACTCACATACCCATATGAGCACTGAAGCTTTTTTCGGTATTTTATTTTTCCTCCTGTTCATACTGGTCATGAAGTGATCCCATCCTAATGCAATTCCATTGTAAGAAATAGGGGACAAAACACGGCTCAGGTGGGTATTACCCTGGTCCGACTGTACTACGAAATAAAACCATTAAATGCTTTAAATATTATTAGTAGAATTAATGCATATTTATGATACATCAAACATAATGTATGAATGTTTTCCTTTGAGCTGTAATCTCACTGACACAAGAGCCATTCAGAGTGCTTAATTACATCAGCGGTGCTCAAAGGTGATTATTTTGTCATTAGCGAAGGATACATTCTGATAATCTCTGCCATATGTGTATGTTCATTAGTCAGTAAATGAAAGTAATTTTTAGGACTTAACCTAACATGCAGGAGTGTAGAATGGCTCTAGACGTTCACTCCCGAACTTAAGCCACTGAATACCATCCTCTGAAATCAAGTGATTCATTGTTCCAGCAATGCCCAGTCTACATACAGAACACGTCCTGCAGCTCTGATCTGGATCGTTAACAACATCACTTTAATCAAACGTCCAACACTGCTTTCATAACTTTTTTCAACCGCACATTCCAGGAGGATGAACTGGAGGCTGCAGTGAGCCGTGGGCACGGCTCTGTTTAAAAGAGGACATGTTGCTTTGCAGATAATTGTTCCTATCCTCTCATTTCCCAGGAAGATGGATTAGGCCATTTCCGAAGAGTCGGGCCTTCAGTTGGGAACATGAATGAGGCCTGTTTCTGCCTTTAACTGAGTCAGATTATTTAATCGATAACAGTGACCCTTCTCTGGCAGAATGCTGACCACATGAAAGCATGCAGGGTTCTGGTAATCAAGGGCCCAGAAGGCCATTCCTGCCTCTAAATCAAACGATGCTCTCTTTGCCTTGGGCTGTGGGAAGTGGCGACACACAGAGGCACACTGTCACTGCTGCCCCTGTTATTTGAAGTCTCCTTTAAAGATGCGGCTGCCTGTCCTCCTGAAGTTTCACCATAGACAACTGATATGAGAGAAAAGGCAGCTTTGACATTCCACCATCATGTCTCATGGGCAAATGCAAAGAATTACAAAGACATATATCAAAAAGACATGAGAGCGCAGGTATCACACAGAACAATAGCGTGCATACATACTTGGCTTTTGTTCATTCTTTAACGCCTAGACCACTGCAACGTTACATGGGAGGAGGGAGGATTAAATATAGTTGTCTATACTAAGGCTGACATATTTGAAAAGAAAATTTCAGCCTGTGGTTCGGACCAGCGTGAACCATGAATAACAGGCACCAGGTAAATATTCACCAGAGCATTATGCACTGGGGCCAGAGTCTGGCAGCTTGTGGCTGACTCTCCAAATGAGATTTATGATGTGCCTGACCAATGTAGGCTATAAATACCATGTTCTCATGATAAACTGTGATTTTCCAAATATTCCACTGAATCAATATGGTAAACCAGAAAATTAGATAATACCATCTGTGGGATTTTAATAGCATACTTAGAGCCCAGTGGACGGCACAGATAAATGTAAGCTTAATTATTGCTGCTGGAATCCCCATGAGGAGTGTTGATTAGTTTTGACAGTAATAGTGTTTTAATTGAAGCCAGCCCCGGCCAAATGCATGTGAGCCTGATGGTATACATGCCATGTCTAGCTCACGCATGCTCTCAGCAGTTTACCCACCGTAAAGGGCTGCTTGAAAATGTAGGCAGTGATTATAATAGCATAGAGTTTTGAGTCTGTAACTTGCAGACCTGTCTGTGTATGCATAGTAACAGTGTTTTCAGGTTTGGGAGGTAATGTAGCCAACAGCTATATATATATATGTGTGTGTGTGTGTGTGTGTGTGAATGTACGTACATGTATATGTAAGATTCAGTATAAGATTCAATAAAGTTCTGTGCTTCTCATTCAGTGACATTAAGGAGACAACGAGAAAACTGTTTGTTGGGTTCCATCAAGCTCAGAATCGTATTGAATCTTATACTGAATCTTTTACCTCATATTTATTAAGCGATCTTCCTAGCAAAACGAAAAGCTGCAAATATCTTTTCCTCAGCTCTACAGAGCCTTCCCGCTCATTGTTTTGGTTTTCTAGCCCATGACTTTTACCATTTCTCAAAACAGAGACAGAACATTTAACAGCTGAAAAGCCAGATATTGTCCAGCTGTTCATCAGGTGGACACAAACATGACATGCTAAAGTTGCTCAGTGTCTGTTGAATGTGTAAATAAGTAAAAGTTTGCCAAGTTTAAGTTTCAACAGTCTCAACTCTGTAAGATGGTAAAATGTCAGTGTTTGTTTATACCTCGCTTCTGGTGCCTCCAGGTGGCCAAAAAATTAACTGAGGTTTTGTTCTTCAAATGTTTGTCAATGTGTCTTCATATTGCATTATTCTTCACTTGCAATTGTTGGAAGTTAAACTTGCCAACAAATTGCCAGGAGATTCAGAAGGATTCATGTTTAATAAGCAGATCCAATACTGCAATCAAATATGAATGCTTGAAATGCTTTTGAACCCTGACCGAGGTCATAGTTCAGATCCTCTGAGAAATTCACCCAACAGTGCCATGTAATCACTGTCTCCGCATGTGTGTGTGTTATTTGGGGCTTTTCAAACTCTAAGGTCCCTTCTGGCTTTAATCTGACTTCAGATCTGCCCATCCTAAAAGGTACTTCTTTGTTGTTCCTGCAAGCAGCTGTGGTGACATCATTTTTCTGTGATCACTCACTATCAGTGTTACTGCGTAGTACTGGATTAAATGACTGCCACACAATGCTCCATTGTCCCCAAACCTGTGATGTCGCCGCATAGGAAAGTCACGGAGGTGGACCTCTTTTGTAGATTTCAAGCATAGGTTTTCTACCAGTGTAATTCCCTCTCAGATCTTTTTATCCCTGCACATTTGTGAACACTCACTCTACCCAGCACTGTAAACCGCTGAAAATCCAGGGCCTTTCCTACCTGGTTTCTTATAGGTTTACTCAATGCATTCCATTCTTATGGAGGGGCTACATTGGCTCTTATGTAGTATTTAGTAGCCACCAAGCCAAATCTTTCTCTGTATGCACTCACTGTTGAGTAGATATAATAGCTTTGTATGACACATGACGTTAAAGGGCCATACCAGTGTTTGCAATTATCTCCTTAACCACAAATCGTAGCCACTTTGCATTTTTGCTCACCATTTTCAAATGCGTACATATTTTAGATTTTTTGGATGACATTTTCTTATTGTTCTTGACAGCCATTATTTTCCATTAAATTCCATACAAAAAGAAAATCTATTTTTTGCTGAAGGTAATGCTTTTCTCAGAAATGCCCTGTTCACTCATATCATACGTATACATTTTCACCTGCAGGTCAAAGATCAGTATCAAAGATCCTACCCAACTTAATATTCACTCAGAGCAGACTCAGATTATGTGGCGCGTCATCACCATTCCAAGCGGAGAATAATGTGTCTTTTGATTTGAGGCGAAGAGTGTGAACTGCGAAGTGCATTTCATCATTCTGTTGAAAAAAGTTCCTGAAAACCAAACAAATATGGATGCCACACTTTCATGTAATGGATATAGTGTTATATTCTCAATGCACAATATTCTAATCCTCACACGGTCAACTCTGAAATATCATGACTAAAATGTCGTGGGACAACATCTTTACCTCATATCCCATATGACGTGAACACACTATTATCCTCATATTCTCAGTTTGTCGTTCAAACTAGTTCTTTGTAAGCATATCCTACTTTGATAATCCCATGTGTATATCCAGTCCAGGTCTGACTGTCCTCAGATCCTTTATGGATTAGGCTTGTTTTTATGAAAACTGAACCATGAAAGTGCAGTCGAGGAGCTTTGTCACAATCCATTTACAATCAAAATGATTCCAAAGGGGTGTTAGAAGAAAAAAAAAAACTACAGACACATTTCAAATCAATATCCCCAATACCATCATTCACCACATCTACCACAAACATCTGTGACTTCTCATTTTAATTTCAAATGTTTTCCGGTTCAGTCATAGGTCACTCAGATGTGTTGGTCAGCGTTGGAATATTTCTGGTTTGGACAAGTGTGAAGATATTGTTAAGTCAGAGCCCAAACTCTCTGACCTTCCTGTCGTAAAGACATCACTCATCTCTGGACATCCTAGACATCCTTCTTACTCAGAGATGGACAAACTATCTGCCAGCATTCAGTCAACACCAAAAACCACTTATCCACAGTGGAAAATACTTTAACACACATTTATTCTAACCACAGCATCCTGTTGTCTCAACAACACCCACGCATGTTTTAGGTGCATAAATTCAAAATCCCTGAAATGTAATGAATGTTGAAACTAGTTATTTCCACTCAGGACAGCTAGAAACCTGTTAACAAACAGAGTTACAGAAGAATTCCAGCTTTTTAAAACTCTGGACTTTCTAAAAGCATAGTTTTGGTCATCCTTGTTTTGGTTACAATAACAGTAATTAATGAGACACGGGAACCCAGTGATATCACTACAATGAAATCTGATGGGTTCAAATAAGTGGCGAAAAGATCATGATGGTAATAAACAAGAAAACACTTTATCCAAAGACCCATATACAATGCGATTTTGGGTTGTTCCAGATGAGAAAAGGCGAGGACGGAGAAATGCGATGACATTTTTGGTCTACAGTCATAACTGTGGTCACACTATGAGACACGTCCAGCAATGATGATTAAGATATTTGGGGACTGAAGTCACCCTGCAGTGGATTTCTGAAATATCCACAATGTTACTTCACCTATGACTCTATAAACCAATCAACTGCAATATGACTATATATAATATGAATATGAATATGGAAATGACACTAAATACACTGACCGATGCAACATCCCAAGACACATACACACATGTAAATTTCACATCAGTGTATATATATAGATTATTTAGGAAGGAGTCTGTGTGTATGTGTGTGTGTGTGTGTGTGTGTGTGTGTATGTGTTCTTTGCTTTGTTTCTTGATAGCCGTTCATCCAATCTACTACACACTTGGCAGGTGTATAGCTGTGAACACAAGGAAGTGTCCCAGTGTCGAATGTTAAAGATGACTTCTCCAATATCCATCCATCCATCTATTGTTTAGACACCGTGCTGCCCCGTCTTCAATATGGTGACTACAAATACCCCCTCTCCAAAATGATGGCCTCTACCTAAGATATGCGAAACTCCCACCCGTCTTGAGTAATTTCAGGGTTATGATTAGGTTACAATGAGGGTTACATAATGACAAAAAATGTGCACAGTGAAGAGACAATGGGTACAAGTCACAAATCTATGGTTACCATCTGGACATGACCCTCAAAGCATATGCATATCTCAAGAACTGTTCATCCGATCGACAACACCACAACCTAGGACTCAAGTTCTTCTTCTAACGGGAGAACTGGCATGTAAATAATAAGTAAAATCACAGTGAAAAACTGAGAAAGGCGGTATAATCAAATCTGTTTAAAAGACTAATTAAAAAGGTTCAAAAAGTTCTACATAAAAATACTAAAATGTCTGAGTTATAAAAAGGTGAGAGGAGTCTTTAAAATGAATAGCAAAGGGGGTTTGGGCTACTGTCTGACGTCAGGTGTCCTTCAGTAATATCAGCTACACCTATGAGTGAGGCTCATCTCTTGGCCGCCTCCCAGCGCCTCCCTCCTCCCATTGCATTTTCCTGAGTGAAACATCTGCTCACTCTTGTTTACATTTTGTATGTGAGAAATAGCATAGATGACACAGGTGGAGACAAATCTGTGGTTTCTGGGTTCCCAAGCTTGGTGGGTGGAGCAGTGGTGTAGCTATGAGTCATGGGACCCCCCGAAGGACTATTATCTCTCTGGACACCCACTTCTCTTAATAAGATAATCCTACTGGAATTTTTCTCCAGCAGTGGGCCTCTTAAATGGTCACAACCTTTCACCCCTGTAGCATCAGCAATATCCCAAAGGCTGAGGGTTTAACCTGTGCAGGACAGCTTTTGGACACCTTCAAAACTGCAGTGGTGTGTCAAACATCCATGCATCATAGAACAACAGAGAAAAAAAAATGTCTGGTTGTTTTTTATTACTTTCATCCATCCTGGTCCTTGGTGTTTTTATTGGTTGGGTGTGATGGGACCAGATGTCTCTAGGTGTTAGCTCTGACCTGCGAAAACTTATTTTTTGTCGTTGTCCCACAAAATAAATGTTTAAAGGCACAGCAAACATGAAGCACATTCTTGTGGGACGTGTCCAGTTTCTCTACAGCAGAGTTAAACTGAAGAAATTTGTATGGACTGATCAGTGATAAGTCAAACCTGGCAGCTTTTGAAAGAGCATCTTTCAAGCAAAGCATCCTTTCATGTGTCCTCAGTCAATTTCTGTACACTAATCACTCCAAGATATTTCCGGGACAAGAAGTAAATAAGGGACAGCAGTCTTGTTTCTGAGCCACCCATGCAATTAGCTGAGCGCTTATCGTGGCAGTGCATGATTTCATCACTCAGAAATGATGCTTTATGACCATGTGGCGAGGTGCAACATCTCCACTTACAATATATCATCACTGGTTCCTTTGTGTCAAACTGACCAATGCTGCTGTTTACAGTAGATCTTAAGCGTGCTGCATCCTTTTCTATGCTCATCCTCCAACAACCGGTGCACGGCTGTTATCTAAGAGGCAACAACAGCCTGGAAACAGGACTATTCATGGAGGACAGCTTAAAATATTTTCTTAATTGTGCAACATCAACCACAAGCTTCAGATCAGCCACCACTGATCAAACAACACAGACATGCATACATGCTCAAATCCTCAACTGTTGAGTAACAATTACAGACTTTGATGAATGATGGAAGCTTTTATATGATTCTGACATTGTTTTGCTTGTTATTGAGGGTTTATTCTCATTTCATGTAGTATTATTTTTTTTTTATTTTTTCCATTATTGTGTGTCTCCAATTGGGCAATGTGATTTGCACCACCACTGTTTCTACAAAATGTTCAAGTCTTTCTTTTTGCAGCACAGTTTTCCTCCTCCGTCAACTGTGACCACAGGAACACCACCAGTTTCTTCAGTTATGTTGTCTTGTGGGCCTTTCTGCCACTGCTCTCCTCTTTCATTTGATTTAGCTCCTCATTTGTGTACTCCGGTTTAAAAAAATCCACCCTTTTCACCAGAAATCACATAAAATATGGTTAATTTGCAATAGCAAATACATTTTTTGTGGGGAAGCCCCCCATGATGCGACAGTTCGAGGTTTGAGCCCAATGAGGCATTTTTGCACGTTGTCCCTGTGCTTGTGTGGGCACTCCGGCTTCCTCCCACAGTCCAAAGACATGCAGCTAAGGTTAATTGGTAACTCTAAATTGCCCGTAGGTGTGAATGGTTGTCTGTCTCTATATGTCAGTCCTGTGATTGACTGGCAACCAGTCCAGAATGTAATCAGTCTCTCACCCAGTGTCAGCTGGGACTGTCTTCATCCCCCTTCATTTCTTTTCCACCAAAATATCCAGTCTTACAGCAAGAGACATGATGTTTACTTTACTAGCGGATAAACTGTTGAAGGATGCACACGCACAGAGAATCCTTCCATTTTAGTAAGATTAACAGTTAAATAAAAACGCAATCTTTCACTAACCTTAGCCAAAGTCCTTGAATACAATGGCTAAACCACTTAAGTTCAGACTCAGGGACCAGTATTTTATATTATTTATGTAAGATAGAAATTTCTGTAAAGCTTCTTTTCTTGGGAAAGATATTACGCTTTCAGATCTCTACAACTGGGGTAGGGAGTGCAAAGTTGGCATGACCTGTAGGAAGAAGACTGGAAAACGCAAGAATATTCCTTAAAGTGTCTTGTACTCTGAGTGTCTAAAATGTGTGCAGTGACGTTTCTGTTTTAACTCATGAAAGTCAAAGCCAAGGCACTTGTTGCTTCCAGCAACGCCACTGGTTTCAAACAATGTGTCACTGGCAACAAGACCCAGCAAAAAAATCAAACCCAAGATAAAAGATGAAAAGGGCTGTTGACTCCAGCTTTATAAGATCCACGTGCAAGTAGGGAAGCTATGACAACTATGACTACACAAACTTAGTGTGATTCAGTGTGTTTACCTCTGTGTCTCTGTACGTGTGTGCATCCAATATGTGCTGTAATAGATGCCAGGCGCTCAGCCACTCTCACGTACAAGAGCAATAAAGCGTAAAAGACCTGAAAGTTGACCTCGACAAATATGAAAATACCCTGGCAGTGGACAAGTGATGCGGCAGAATGCAAGGTTGGTTACAATTATACAAGACAGCTTCTGTGACTGCATGAGATGACACCACAACGTGATGAGTGATGTGAAGCAGAGCTGTGTGGGGCAAGCATATTTACATAGCAGATGTTAGACTTCGTGGAGGTCTGCTACTTGAAAAGACCATTGATTTACACTGACTGTCTCAAAAACATTAGAAAGACACTAAAAAGCACTGAGTCAAACCAAATTAAATGGTAACGGTTGGGTTGGCAGTGAGAACAACACAGCTCCGTCAAAGAAAGTTCATTTAAATTCTCATTTTCAGAGAGCATGTCATGAACGCACTGTAGTTTTCTGCAATGTTTGGTAAAATTTCAGTTGGCCCTAATTGTGGTGCAGAGCCATATTTGTCATGGTGGTTTTGACAACACTCAAATGCTCAAGGAGCCTTGGGAGTCTCTGAGAGGCATGGTGACCCATCACCTCCCCGGGGAGCTTTTGGAGGCACATGTGATGCATATTGGGCATGTTTTGTTCCTCAGTCACTGTGCAGATGCCGTGGACGTTGGTTGGAATTCTGCCTTGAGAAAGTGAACAAAGTGTCTGTGGTCAGTTTGGAAAGCCACAGCACAAAGAGAAGATCCATTCCTCAGGCGACAGTGAGGAACAAAATGTCCCCTTTCTTGCATGTAAATGACACTCAAAACATTTCCCAGAATTCTTTTTTATAACTTAATAGCTCTAGGCCATGTGAAATCAGACCGCTTCACCTACATGTATTACATTAAACCCTCCGGCAAAAATCGTCTCTGACTGTGAGCACAAAACATGCATAAAAGATTAGTAACTCCTTCTAAACAATTAGAACCTACTTTCATCTATTAATTCTCACAGCTGCCTTGAATTGAGGCATGTAAAATGCCAAAGTCCTGTGTTATTGAGACAGATTTTCATGTTCACCGAGCCCACAGAGTTTTGCGGTTGAAGCAGATCACAGGTCTGATACATAAACATCCTTTTATGATGCCATGTGCAGTCATTACAAGAAGAGATGATGTGTCAGTGTTGGTCTGAGAATAGAGAGGTCAACTCATGAGCCAGTAATTGCACAGGAGTTTGATTTCTTGTGAACAGTGGTTGCAGTATCTGAAATACCTTTTCCGAGAAAAGTTTTTTCCAAGAGGAATCCCACACTGCCACCTGTATGTGTTTTCAGTCAGTCGGGCCATCACACAAGCTACTGAACGACTAAGTTGAATCACACAAGCTGGAGTCAAAAATGTTCCATTTAAGTAAAGGTTCAATCCAGGATTGCAGCACTCAGCTTCCCCCGACACATCTGTAGTAAAAGTAAGGACCTCTCCTGGTTTTGTTTACTTGAGTGGACTAGAACTGCTTCACTTGCTGTTATTTAAACATCAATCTCCTTAAACAGATATCTGCATATGAATGTAGAATCTGTAGGCGAGGGGCAAGATTTTAGTGTTGGAAGCGTTGTGGTTTCTGTTCGTAACACCGCTACTGTTCACAGTATCACTTGGATTATTTCTTACATTGACCCTTAGCTCTGGTTCCCTCCTGTTCTATCAGTGTTTAGGGAACTTTATGGTTGCCATCTTCTCGGTTACACACAATACGTGGCATCCGAAACAGCTGCAACACACTAACGCTTCTTGAAAACTTATTTTTCTACTCTCTTTCTAAACTTCTCTCCACTTTCCCAACTATGGCTGGCAGAGTAAGTCATATAGAGCATGCCCCATAATATTATTTCCCATCTACTGTCTTACAAATGTAATATTAGCCAATCATGTTTGAGCAACAGTCTGCGTAGAGAGCAAAAGAGACCGACAGCAGTGACCTAAATGCAGTCTCTGAACCCCTCAGCTTTCATCTTTAGCTTTTCATTGGCTTTTTAAATTACCTGTTATTCATATGCAGATATCTGTTTATAGAAATTGGCTGAAAAGTCTTCTTGTCATCTGATATTTTCTGGATATTCGCTGGTACACCAGAAACTAAACTCTGCATTTAATTTGCCTGTTTAATTCCTATAAAAGCTGTGAATTATTTTGTTTGGATCCCTTCTCCCAATGTAAATGAATGTTAATCCATGATTACACCAGTAATTATGAGTAAATTTCCTCCACAGCAGCATAGTTCAGTGCTGGTACGATGCAGGCAATAAAAAGAATCAAACGTGAAGAAACAGCTTGCTACTCACCAAAAACTCTGGACCAACAAAACAGAGTTGAGTTCTGGTGAAGCCGTCTTCTTCGTGTGTGATATTTGCGATTTGCTGTTGTCATGCAATAACTTAACTCATCATGTTTTCGCTTCAATTTGGAGGTTTATGTATTTGGTTAGGAGAAATGTTCTGAGCCTTTGAAGTTAGAAAGTCCCTTTAAAACCCACTGGGTGAAGTTAAAGACATATTGTCATTAAGTTAAAAAAGAAGCTCTTATTCTGAATTTATGAAGAGCTGACATTTTGGACAATCAATGTTTTAACTTGTCAGTAACAACATGGGAATCATTGTCATTTCATCAGTAGTGCATGGTTACTCTGCTCACTGAATGTCTTCACATTGTGCCCATAATTGATCACAAACATATTACATTAAGCCTGCAGTAAGACAACTTTGGGTAAGTATTTCTGAGTTGTCTTGAAATCTTACTTTTTGGCCACAAAGCATTGGCTGTCTTTGGGCTTGATGGTTAGATTTGGTAGTTTAGTTGCTGTGAAAGCCAATAATTTGAGCTGCTCAATATTACTAAATGTTTCCTGAAAAGATGGAAGAAATCTTAGCTCAAGTTTGTCTTCCTAGCTTTTTCCAGAGCTGTCCAACACATCTCAGTCAATGGAGCTTGTATTTACCACAAACACAATATTTAACATCTTAAGATTATTACATTAAAGTGATTCAACAATTAGGAGAGGTCAGAACTCCTTGCAACATCACCTTGTAAACTCCAGCAACACAACATGACATGAAGTTTCGACCTCTTCAGATTTTTTTTCTCTATGAAGCTCGAAAGTAGGTGAAATCGTGCCGGATACTCCTACTCTGCTTCTACTGATCTCAACAATTTGGGAAATACACTTAATTTTCTTGCCAAGTTAGAGGAAAAATCTGTACCACTCTTATATCTGTCGATTAAATTTGAAGCCAGAGCCAGAAGCAATTCATGTAAAACACATAACACTTGAGTGGGCAGTCTGACTTTCATTATGCTCTCATGCACGAGTCATTCAGTGATTTTGTCAGTATGTCTGTGAGTATGTTTTGTGAATATGTCATAAATGAATTTCTACAGTTGAGTCTGAGACAACACTGAATGCAAATTTGGTCGATAAAATGTACCAAATGGAAATATAGTGATAACAGTGAGCATAACAGCAAGCTTTTTGAATGGGTTGTTGTTGTAGAAAACAAACTTGGTTCCTGGGAAAGAACTCCAAATACTGAAAGATTTTTTTTTTAATCTGTTTACACTCTGTATGATATTACTGCTTGTGTGTATTTTGAGCACATGTACACCAGCAGACAGGGTGTTCATCTACTGGAGGTCCTCATCCCCGGGGCTAATGCAGGATAATATTATAATGTTGAGGTTCAGGCTGTGACACAACTGATGACTGAAAGAGCAAACTGAGCCTCAGGCTAAAAAGTCCAACCGCACAGAGCTGGATAAATGCTTTACTTTTAAGGGAATAGTAAACAAAATTAAATTTCAGGGCATTAACTTCACCTTGATGTACAGCACAATTAATCTGTGGGCAGTTTATTACAATAGACTTTGTTTGATTCTCAGAAACCACAGAAAACATGAAAAAACACAGTGCCATTTAGAATGAGCTTGGATCAGGTTCATACAAGCAACTTTATGTGTTAGCATACAGTGAAAAGTGAAAGTTTTTTAGATCATTTGGTCACTGTTTAAACAGCCTCTCTGAGACTAGATTTCATATTTAACCTCATTTTAAAGCTGCACTGGTCAGTATTTTTTTATTTCAACAATGGGTCAAATGATAATGTGGAATATGAAAGGGTGTTGCTTGTAGTGACAGAGAATTATTTCTCGCTTCGCTTTTTCTTCTTCATTGTCTTTCAGCTCATTGTTTTGTTTTTTCTACCCACAACTTTACTATACTGACTCATTCTCGCTGCTTAATTTTGACTGCAGCAATCAGCTGTTGTCAATGAAAAAGCTCTGATAAAATGTACTGTATGCTACCTGCTCAGCACTAAACGGCAGGTGGATATAGCAGAGCATTTAGCAGCTCAAGAGCCAGATATTTCTTTCAGGAGGTGGTGGAGACCATAACAGAGCAATAACAAATGAATATTGGACTTACTTTTATCACACTGACACACAAACTCGAATGTTAATGTTGCTGTTTGCTTGTATATTTGTCATGTTAACTATTTAAAACAAGAATATGCCTTTTTTAATTCGAATCATCAAATCAGTGCTAATAGGGTTTCTTTCCTGTTGTGATGTGATTTATTTGTCAGTGGCTATGGAGAACATACATATATCAAATTTCATTATTCTGGTAGTACTTTCATATGTTTTTGTAAATAAAATGGAGAAATAAAAGAAATGTAATTGGTATTATTATAAAAGGCTGTGATCTGCTGGCATAGATACAATGCTTTTTGTGGTAGCAAAATTCAAAGTTTTAACCATAACTCTGCTCTGAGCTCAGCGTTTAAATGAGAATATGATTTTCCTCTTTGGTATTTGTGTGGTAACAGGCAAGGGCAAATTGATCTGTGTGAACAACATTAAATCCTGGCCCTGGAAATGTCAAAAGTATTTATACTGCACAGCAGTGTTCACTTGCAGAAGACAGTGAACAAACCGTCTTGAGGTGGATCATTACACGTTGGCATCTCAACGTACCACATCACAGTAATGACCTCCCTCGGGATACACATTTGATACTGTTGGTGGGTGCATATTTCCCTCCCTGTGTACTGAGGATGTTTTCCAATAAGAAATGTTGTGGAAATCAGCAGAGCCCAAGTGTTGCACAATACACTGGAAGACTGGGGCTCTCTCTGAAATCACATTCAGTCTTGTTTTCCATCAAAATAAGCTTTCTCAGGGGCACTGGCAAAGATCTGCTCTGTTAACAGTCACTTCATTTTGTAGCACTGCTTTTGGTCAGGGTTTAGAGTTCCCATAAACTTTATTAGATACTTAGATACAGCTTTTATCTCAAACTAAAGCGTATGGAATTTGGTTTTAAATTCCTGGAAGTATGATATTCCCTAGATTACCCATTTTGAATTTTGACTCAAATCCCAGTAACAATGGTCAAATCCCAGTCATATTTTTGACATTAGATGAGTGTATGTCTCAGCTTGTGGCTGGGTAGTAACTGAATAACAAAATATGTGGGGAGTTTTCAGTGTAAGGCAGCCATCATGTACATGCTCTGGGTCATGAACGTCTACTTTTTATCAGGTTGCCACTGCCTGTTAAAACAAGTTGACCAAACAACTTCAAGGTCTGTTTAGTAGCTGATCCAGAGTTTTCAACAGTATCACACGGTCCTCATCAGCAGATTGAGTTTGACTGATTTGCCATGGAAATGTAGGTGAAACTTTCTGTGATTCTGAGCACCTCTACAGGCCAACTCACATCTGTGTCACATCTTTAACGTGTATACCGCGACTCATTGTTTTCTATCCAAGCACAGGATTGACCACTGCCCTATTTTCCAGCTTCAACACACGTCAACTCAACCTAAAAAGTTGCACTATTATGATGCTCCCTTCTTTACCTTGACTAGCTCTGCTTTCTGTATGGTGGGTGGTACAGGATACACAACGCTACATGACACCGCTGATGTTTGCCGCTCATAAGATTTCTGATCCACGTTTCCCGAAAGGTTGGGTATGACAGTTTCATTCTTGACCCTGGAAAACAGCAGTTGACAAAACAGTCTCACCTCAAGGTGCTTTGAGGTGAGAAACTCAATCTGCTGCTCCAGAAGCTCCAGAACAACAACTAAATGGATCTTTGTTTTGTCAACTGCTGCTGCAGATATGACGCTGGTCTTTTACAAAGACAGCTTACATTCAACAAAGTCCAAACCATCCTCCAAATTAAACAACAAAATAAGTCCTGTGCCCACGTCACAACCGATTTCTGGCACCTCTACCTCAGCAGGAAGGACTGCCTTCCAAAACATTTACGAATCACTGCAGAAAAATAAATCTACTTTATCATGTGACAGCTATCTGGCTATGGTTTTAATTGGTCATTTTGAGGCACTTGCTGAAACGACTGATGCTATTGTTCTTCCAAGGAGGACAATCTCACAAAGACAATGAAAATATATCAGGTCATATGTTGCTGGCTCCCAGAGCTCATGTGATTTTAAACATTACAGCCAAAAATATACCATACATACCTCATAACCTCTTTGGCTCAAAAAAAACGTGTCCTAACACCACAGGAAGGGTTAGATCTCACATCATTAAAGGTTTTATGGTTATAAATAGAGAATTTCTGGAATTTCTGTCACCATATTTTTGGATAACCACACTGAGGTTCCACCGCGGACTGATGTTTAATTCCCAGAGACAGAGGTTCATGATATTCCAGTAAGTTACAGTGTACTATGACAGGAATTCTAATTACAAAATTAAATCACGATATGCATGCAGGACTTGGAATTCAAACATGTTTGTTTCCTGTTGAGAGGACACAACAAAGGACATAATTTTTGCGTGAAGTAGATGAAAGGCCATGTGGCAAGTGGGGGGTTAAATGTGTGGCCCCTGTACTATTCAGGGACCAAAATGAATCACACAGCCTGTTGTTAGTCCTGATTGCTGCTGTTTTCCAGGGTTCATAATGACCAATCCCCAAGTCGCGTCTCAGGTTCTCCTCATTTATTTATTTGTGCTTAGAAACTTCAGGATAAAAGGAAAGGGAAGGCGGAGGAGGAGGCAGAAAGAGATCTGATTCAATTACAGAACACCCTGTTTCGTTAGCACATCCGGACTTAAGTGATCCACTGCTAAGTGGCTGCACCCTGGTAGCTGAGCTGCGAAGTGCAGCGTGGATGAAAAACATAAAGGCTGCATTTAGTCAGGCTATTTATCCTCTCACTGGTGCTCCCACATACTGTAGGCCTCTGTGTCAGGTCTTGTGTACGCGCCGGCTTCTCCTGTTCCACGCATTGTTTCCAGAGGGAAGGATAAGGCCCCGAGTAATTACTGCAATTTATGATCAAAGCTAGAACAATGTCCAAGACAAATACAATCGTGGCATCGGATAGCAGTACATCTGATGATATGGGGGAACTTGAGATTGCCAGAGTGAGCTGTGCCAGGGAGACGCTGAAACCGCATCACCACACTTTTTTGCAGGCAAATGTGGCTGGAAGTCAATCACAGGTACTCATTATGTCTTCATGTAAGAGTCGACCTCATGAACTCAGGGTGAACTGCAGCACGTGATTTATGACTCACAGAATATGATCGGGGGCAACAGCATATGGATGCTGGATTATACAAACCAGCTGCCATATAAGTATAGAAAATATCAGTAGAAACAGCAGTGCTAATCTAAGTCAGTTAATTTAAGGTGATACTCTACATCTATAATTTAAGCGATGAAGTTGAGATATGAGCAACAGATTTTTTTTTCTTCCAGAAAAGCACAAGTGTAAATAATAATGTTAGTGACTGAATTCCATGTAGCTGCTTCTGTTTCAGGGTCCTGGTATTGTGTATGCTGGTCCACTGTTACACTGCCATGGTTGACTGTGATATTGGAATAAAACAGATGCATCATTAATGTTATTAGTAACAGTTGTGTTTTTCCCACTATGAGAAGTTTCTGCTGTGAAAAATATTCCAGTCTGTGCGATCATCAGTCTACCTGACTCTCCTGAGCGGTCAGCTAACTCGCCTGGTATCAATTAGCTGACTGACTGATACTCACCACCAGCTCTATCTGCTTCTGGTTTTTAAAGTCAAATCAAAATGGTTAAACTAATTTGCCTCTGTCACTGTTCAAAGTATTTTTGCTTAGTTAAAACTTTTATATTGACCATTGAGTGCATTTGTAAGACACAGATTGGGGTGTAATTAGGCCTTTTGGAAGCGTTATTATTCTACGCTGCGTGATATTTAAACTCTCGGTCAAATCAAAAATGTTGCATAGTGTTAAACGAAATTGATGGCAGCATGTTTTTCAGAGTGCAGTATGCTCCCTTTTGTGACAACAAGGCGTAAAAATATGGAATACAGCATGATAAACAGCACACAGGGAGAAAGTAAACCTAGAAATAAACACAGTCTAAGATTTGTGCAACTGAGAAAAACAAAAGCAGGTGGAGGCAGGGGTGAAGGTGGCTTCTACCAACAGCAGCAGTAGCAGCAGCAACAAGCAAACGTCAGTGTACAGAGTGAGTGACAGTGTGAAGGCCTTTAACTGGCTGCCTGATCAAATCCCCCAAGATATGATGGGTGTGGTTGGACAGCTGTCTCAGCACAGTGTGATTCTTGTCCTGCCAGAACTGATTTATTTAGCATGCAATGTAGGCTAATGCATACAATGGCCTGTTATGTGGTATACAAGTGGACATATAACTTTACCTTAAGGGCACCACAGCTTTGATTTAACAAGTGGTCTGGCTTTATCTGTGTCCATTTACTCTATTCACTCTCACATGGGTGAATTTGTTTGTTAGTTACTCCTTTACTGGTTAATTTCATTCAACCTCAACCTTCAAACTCAATTTGTTCAGAGACCTTTGGGTACAAGCTGCTGTAGAAGCTGAAGTAGTCGTACCTCCCATACACTGAAAGCCATGCTGAGTAGGAGGAGCAGCCCTCCCTGCAGCTTCTTGGGAAAACGTGCACTGATTTCCATGTCCAGATGCCGCCGCCATGCTCGAGTCACTTCATTGTGCTGCATTGCGATTCAGGACAAACAACTGCACTCCAAATTTTATCTATGTCCTCCCAAAACGGGGCAGTTATTTTAAGTTTGCCATCGCCCACATCAATAAGAAAAAATAATTATCTCCACATTATAATTAAGCTCTCTTTATTGTGTGTATGCCTTTTTTTGTGAAACGACTGTTTTGATGCACAAGATGAAAGTGTAAAGCCATAGTTCACCCAAACCCTCCTCAGGTCAGACAAAAAAACATCACTGTAAATAGCCTTCGCAGTTGCATCGGAGTGCAGATGTCATATGGATGTAAAGAGTCACCAGATTTGTCATCTATCGGAGCTTCTAACTGCTGAGGGTCCAACACCAGATCGTCTTAATTATGGGTTTACCAGCCAAAATGGACATCCATCCTTTGGTGCAGTCATGTCTAGTGAGCAGCGTGACTTCTGGGACCTCCTTTGCGACTGTTAAAACCACTTGTTATCAGCATATGATATTTTAGAGCGGTTGATTAGCATTAGATTAGCATTTGCATTTGAATGATTACAATTCTGTCCTCACCTTACTACGTAATGATAATATGGCCCATAGTAACCTCTCTTCCCTTTGTTTTTCAATGCCTCTGTAGTCAATTTGCACCATGCCTTGACATTACAGGCTTGTTGTATTTCTCACATTGCACATTTCCTTTTTCCATGTACTGGTTTCTCAAAGGCATGATATCTGTTAAACCTCCTGACCCTGCTGACCTTGTACCCCTGGCAGTGGTCTGGGTTACACTATCTGTCAGAATAAGAGGACTTATTATATCAAGAAATACTTTGCTGCAATCAAACAATCCTCGAGCCAACAATGTCATCTGCTGAGCTGGGTGTTTTATGCCAGCAGTGCTCTTGTTCTTCCATTGAATACCACCTGTGAACACACACATTGTAGAACATCTGTAGGAAAAAAAAAAGTTTGGTATAGAGCAGAAACGTGCTGACTGCTTATAAACTGTCCAGGTTCAATAAACTGCTGAATTCCAAATAAAAATTGGCATGACTGACTAAATAAAAAGGAGTCATGCTGAAGGGTCTGACAGAGGTTTAGTCAATTCAAAATATATCCAAAAACCACCTACAGCAAAACAGCAAGTTACTCCAATATTCAATCCAATTAAGTCTGATGCAGTGTTTGTTAAAAGTTAAACACTCTGTCGCAAAGATAGAAACCAGAGTAACTGAGATGACAGCCTGTGACACAGTCAAGAGACAAAACCTTGAACTGCTTCACAATAAGACTGAATATGGGACACAGATTCAGATGTCTGGATACAATAATTTAGAAATATGTCCCTATCACAGCAACTCTAATTTAAGGAATATTGCCTGCTGTGTAATCACAGAGCCCTCGTGAAGTGAATCTGCTGTTTATCAACCATGAAGCAACTGTGTGCTAAAGTGTATCCAGGCTGCTCTGCCACAGAATGGACACTCTGGATGTTGCAATGACATATATTTTAAGAAAGAATTATTAATTTATATATTAATAAACATTATATATATTTTTCAATGGGATAATTTCTTTATTATGCAAAAATGAAGGAATTTTCACAAAAAAGGTGACAAAATATGACAAACGTGTGACGTAACTGCTTTATGTTGTTTATATACATATTAATAAATGTATATGTATGGTCTATGTGTCCTCATACCATAGGTATGGTATTATTAAAGCGTCAAGGATTATGTTGTTGCTAAGTTGGGATAATGAACAAAATGTCACTTTGTGTTAGATGTTAATGTCATATTTTTCACATTTTGTCATTTTTTCCACATACGTTCATTTGTTTCTGTATGTACATTCCAATCCATCCACTGTCTATACCAATCCAGGGTGTACGTGTCCGTGGGTTTATAAAATATAAAGCATTGAAAAATCATTGAAAAAGATCAAACTAAAGAGTAAAACTAAAAACAAAAGAGCAGACAAGTGTCTCTGATTCTTCTCACAGTGTATATGACATTCTCCATCAACTCTTCTTCAGCATAAGTTACTAGCGGAGCTCCTCAGGGTTCAATTTCAGCCTCCCTTCTCTTTTCCACTTACAGTACATGCCTACAGTTGGATAAATACTTACATGCATATTTAAATGACGCCTCCTTAATTTTACACACACAGTTTGTTCACGTCACTTCAGTTCTGGCTCCTCTGGTGCCATTTTTTTTACTTATAACTTCTTCATTGTAACAAAAAGAAGATGAAAAAAAGAAATTAAATCTCAAGTTCTGTCAAGCCTTCAGAAATTTATATCTGTTGACACTGTACAAAGCTGTGTGTCCTCTCTGTTGGTGACAGGTATAGATATACTGTACTACATATGGGCTTACAGCTCACTTTTTGAGACATTGTATCTGTTGTATCAGAGCCTGGACTTCTTCTTTTCCAGAGTCCTCCAAGGTTGAGAAACAGATGCTTCCCTTTGATGTGTTCACGAATCATCGTTTGACGCATGATGTCTTTTCCCCTGTATGATCTCTTTATTTTGAGCCTCTGGATCCTGAGGTAATGTTCCCGAGGCTGTCTAGCCTCATTTTGACATGGTGTGTTGACAAGAGAATCATAAAGCAACGGGATTTATCATGCTCTGGTAATCTTGTAGTAATGAGTGTCTTTTGAATCCTGTATCAAAGGCGTGTGTGAAGAATAAGTACAACATATATGATGGTGGCATGGCCAATGAGTTGTGGCTATTCTCTGGCTACCATCATGAACTGTACATAAACATCAAAAGGACCTATGAAGCATTTTTCATACATTTATTTGTCTGTACCTCTGTGCACTCTGGGCAGCCTGACAACATTACATTTACATTCATTTGATCCCATTTTATAATAACAAAAGTGATGAGTAAATTCTAAGCTACACATATCGCCATATAATAGTGTGTCAGTAAATTATCACATTCAATTAATGTAACTTTCCAAGAAGTTTAAACAATGGGTTTCATTATTTGGGAACAGACACAGAAGTGTGGACAGAGTATGATGAAGATAAATTAACCTTAAATGAACCTTAAAGTCCTTTGGGTTACACCTTGATGTAGGATTTATTCACCAAATGGGAAACAAATAAGTTTTAACTTTTTGGTCCATCCATTTGTAACACATTTTAATCTTTCTAATCCGACAGGGGTTAAATTTCTTCTTTATGAAAAAATGCATTTCAGGATCAAACTGCCTCTTAAGAGTGTAACATTTCAGTATGTTAACCATATGTCAAAATCCCCTGATACCCCATACAAATTTTTACTTGAGTTCATGAGACAATATGTGGGATAGCTCTTTCCACTGCTATCACGAAGGTCCTAATGATCACACAAAATCATTACAGCTGATTAGCACTGACCCTGCCCTGCACACACTCGCCTTGAATTTTAACCATATCCTGTATCGCTGTATTGCGTTTTGCAAAGTAAAGCCTGTTTTTATCAGGAGTGGCTTTGAATGGAATTCAAACCAGATGGAAGGAAATTGGAGATAAATGCAGCTGGAATCCATGTAAGAGCCAAACTTTTTGGTGGGATGGGATGAGACAGCAATGATGTCATTGCATGTATGTTTGTTGTATGCATGTAGAACGATGTACGCATAGAGCGGAGAGGCTACAATAGTGATGTTTACATACTTTGCAATAGAAATAACTTTGTATTTATATCTCCATTAAATGTCTCTTAAATGGCAGTACTTTATTTTAATGTTAGATAATTTCTTAATGTTTATGTTATTTGGCATTATATAAAAAGAGGCAATATTCTGAGTCAGTTCACTTGGTAAATTAAGCATTACCTCATATATTTGAGCTTTTAAGAATCAGGAAATTATAGCCACATATATTGTCATAAGCAGTTGTTCATTTATAGACTTTCCTTGAAAGAATAGCCAAATTCTTAAATACTGGAAACATTGACGGATATTTAAACTCCGCTTGAGATAATAATCCTCATCAAAAGCATCCTTTAGTTTCATTGCCTGTGATGAAAGTTGTTTATGACAGTCTGAAATATGTACAACAGTCGTTGGAATTGAAATGAGGTGGCGCAAGTGAGCGAAGACACACCCGGTGTAAACAGTAGTCAGAACACTACAAATTCTTCTGGCACCATCAGCCTTTTTTCTGGCAGGGTGCCACACCATAGCAACACTCTCAGAGGGATAGAAAGTTTCAAAGCAAGATCTGATTATGGGGCAAACAAGCCGAAAAAGGACTAAAACAGGCTGTGCAAGTAAGATAACATCAAGAGGTTAAAGATACACAAAGTAACAGACACCTGCACTACCCGGAGAGCACTGATCTCCTCCAGACAGTTAAATGAACGACAAAATATCATAAGGCAACCTCTCCAAAATCATTTGATCATTTTCTGTGTGAAAAAGAGCTTTTCTTTTGAAGTTGTACTGAGGACCCAGCTTGATTACCACTTGAGATTGAACAAGATCTGGCGAAAGGTAAAAAAAAAAAATTGCTGCTGGCAGGTCTCTTCATTACATCTTGGAGTTGGATTAGATGAAGTATTCAGGGTATTTCTGACAGAGCCACTCTTCTTGGTCTGGATTTAACCCTCTGTGTTCCACTTTCCCTGCACTGCTGCATCTGGGAGCCAGCTGCAGCACTTTGTATACAGTATAAGAGTGTGTCTGAGTCTGATTAGGGTCAATAGAGGGTCTGTCTCATTCAATATACAGCTGATTGACCAACTGGGAGGTCACTAAGTTCCAAAAGCAGGTCTTTTAAAATCAGAGAAACTGAAGTCTGAAGAGTACACTGTTCATGTAGATGACAAAAAGCACTTAAAACAGGTTAGTGACAAATACATGAGGAGATTTAGAGCTATTGAGCGGTCTCAGACAGCTAAAAGTTCACAAGGTCTCATCAATGTAAGTTAGTTTCTAAAATACATGAAATTCAGTGTGTTGTCATTTAAAATGTAGGTGGAATTATTTGAGAATACGTAATGTATTAGAAACTCTTGGGAGTGCTGCACGTACCGTGCACTCTTGCACACATAACTAGACAGAAGATTACAGAAAGGAAAAGTAAACAAATTGTTCTTTTTGCTAAAAATGGTTTATTGGACAAGGAAGATTACAAATCTGATCCCTTGATGGTAACCATCAACCATCCACATACAGGCCAACTCTTAAAAACGAATTACCACATGGAAAATGTTAGTAACCCATGAGGGGGAAAAAATACAAATGATGAAAATGTAACAAAATATCGAGATTGTTGAAGAGACACGCTTTAAGCACCAAAACTACATGCACAACACAGATTTAAAAAAAAAAAGCCATGTTAGGACAGAATAAATAGACTAAATATGACAAATGAAATGTTAAAAATGTTTCTGGGACGTTTGGGTTGGTTAGGGTTGCATTTCCCAAAAACAAAAGCATCTTTAATGCCGATCTGTTTTGCTAACTACTGGGCCGTTTCAGTGTAATAATAAGACAAGTGGGACAAGAAGCAGGTGTGTGTGTGTGTGTGTGTGTGTCCTAATTCAAACAAGACATGTGAATTCACTTTCTGACCAAGGCACTCAACTTTTACATCACATGTGTTTGTACGCCACATTTTGAGCACTTACCACTGCTGCCTGCACACATACAGTACAAAGCAGCTTGTGTGGGTCTCAGTGGTGAGTTAAGTGAACTCTAGCAGGTGCAGCAATGCTTTTTTTTTTTAATTTTTTTAATTTGGATATCACGAATACTCAACATTCATTCGCGCCTATTTAAGTACTGGTCAACAGCACTTCTAATACAGATCATTTCGAGTCTTGATTTAAATTGTTCACACAGTATTTTCATTATCAGGCATCAGAATATACAGTTATAAAGTTAGTGAGAAACACAAACATCTACTTTGAAGATATTTTTTGTTCTTTCTCTTGAAATGCTAGCATGTCAGTATGATGCCCTCTCCTGCTATATTTCACAGTCAGTAAGTTTAGTTAAATATAGAACATACGGTTAAAACACAAACGTGATAAGACTAAAAACAACCGAGATCAGTTTTGTGACAGTTGAGCGTGAAAGTGTCACAGACAGAAGCCAGAGCATGGTTTTTGATAGCAGATGAGTGGTCCCCACATTTGTCATTTTAAACATCAGTAGAAACCAATGTGTTTCCGTGTTTTGTTTTTTTTCAGCTGACACTCAACCTTTAGGCCTTCTCCAGTGACTTATAGTACTCTTTCAGCACAGCCCAAGCCTTCGGCGCCATGAAGCCATCGGGAGGATTGTCTCCCTCACGAGCCATCTTCCGCATGCGTGTGCCTGAGATGAAATCGTAATCCTGATGGCTGCGATTTTTAAAAGCGAGAGAAAAAGAGTTTTGAGAAACAGACATATTTCAATCAATGAAAAGATGCTTATCAACAGCGATGCGAGCCAAAAATAACTGCCTGCTTCTCTGGAATCAAGTACATCGAGGCACAGCAGCAGGCCAGTTAGCATTTCTGCAAACACAATCCAAAGTCTGAAACCACAATGAAGCTCTTACAACATCACACGTCTCTACATTTAATTTGCTGACCGTTTCTGGCAGCGGATTCATAAGTAATTCCTCGCAAATCATTCTGTGGCTGGAGAGATGCTCTGACAATCCAGTATGCACCAGCATGCCAGCATGGTTGTAAAGTGAGGCCAGTGCTGCCGAGCATCAGCATTTATGAATTCTTCGAATTCAGCGTGTTGGAGTAGATGTAAAACTTTAATGTCTCTGTTCAAGACACTTTATAGGTCTTTGTTCTGTCTGCCACAGAATCTTTGTTACCACCACTGGGAGTCAGGTATTCTTTTCTCTACAAAGTGCCAAGTTTTTCAATATTGCATGTGAATACATATGGTAAGGTAATGTCGTAAACAATGCCACTGAGTGCCTGGAATTAAATTTTGTGCCTCACCCTACCCAGATACAGATTTTTTTTCTTTTTATAATCAATTTCCACATTCATTGTGAAAGAAAACACCTGACATTGAGTGGATTAGTACTACTAACCAACTGCTATTCAATGAAGCACTGCCTAATATTCCTGTAAATTGACTTAAAAACAAACATTTGTGCAACCACTGTGTTAAATTAGGAGCTTTGATCACTAGTTCAGAAAAGTAAAAAAAAAAAAAAAAATTATCATTACAGGGTATCACAAACTACTGTCAAACATCCCCACCAACAAACTGTGGCTGTGATAGTCTTCAAATTAAATTCTGATTGGAAAATCAAATACTGTCAGAAAGCTTCCTGCCGATAATCAGATTGTAGATTTCTCTTGTCCAAACATTTTTTGTAACTTTCAAACATTCTCGTCTATTACTGTCAGGGATAATCAGGACAGTTTTCGACATCTTGTTAGCAGGCATTTACACTTATCTCCGCTAAGATTACATTCAGCGAGGGCCAAAGTCCTGCTGTTTATGAAGTAATTTCTAATTTATATCCCACGACGGGGCACATCATGTTCCTGAAATAATGAGAAACCGTGAGGAAGACTGAGCAGTTCACGTGGCGTGAGGTAAAAGAGCCCCAGGCAAATTCTTCCGAGAACATTTTTATACAGTGTCAAATTAGAAACAGCTTGCTGTGATCTGAACCATTAGACTTTAGAGAGAGACGGAGGGGTATTGCTGGTGATTAGGATAAGCATCCATATTCCTCCTGATATTTTGGCAAGGCGCTGTCAGCGTGCATGAGAGAAAGGAATGCCATAAATCTGACTGAGCGATGACTACACACTTCCAAATCCATCTTGTTACCATCTTGCACTCGATCTCTAGCTTTATGCTTGAAATGATATCAAGACACTGGGTCAGCGAGAGTCTATTAAAAAATACAGTGAAGTGTATTTAATAAAGGGAGTGAGTTACTGATTTTTCAAGGCTGTCTGAAATGCTTTAAAAAGTTCACTGAAGATCAATGAGGTGAATTTCTATGTTTTGATGCAAATGCAAAGCAGATTATATACTTGAATCTACTTTTTATTTGCACTCAAGCCTTTACAAACTGTTACTGTATAGTTTGCCTACAAATGTGATGTGTTCGTTTATTTTTTCCACATATATCTATAAGCTTTTGTCTTTGAATTTTGATCCTTTACGTATCTTTCTTTTTCTCATTTTAACACTGGATTTAATTTTTTATTTTTCACACTTAACCAACGATTCAGGAATTCAAAATTAAGGATTCAAGAATCCCCACATGAGCAAGCATCAGATATTATATTAGGCAACAGTGGCAGGAAAAACTCCCCTTTAACGGGAAGAAACCTCGAATGGAACCAGGCTCAGATGTGGGCAGCTTTCTGTCAGGGTCTGTGTTGGGTGTAGAAAATAAGAAGGCTTATAATACAATAAGAGTAGATCAGCCCCTCCTCTTTTAGATACATGATAAATAAACTTTGTAATCCAATGTGAAAAGTGGCGGAAACAGATTTTTCTCCCACAAACTGATTAAAGTGTTTCAAACTCAGAGGAGGAAACAGTTTTTTTCTTACCTGGTCATGCCATAGTTTTCAAGTCAAGGAAAGATAAACAAATGTATTTGAACACACACTATTTTTAGCAGCGCTAAAAGGACTAAATGTTTCCGATCAACAATTTGGTTTGGACTCAACATCATAAATATGCATCATGGAAAACAAAGCAAATCTTTTTGATTAGTCTGGCCATATTTAGTTTTAACATTCCGGGCCAAAACACAGCTAAAGTTGCATAACCTGATGGTGGAGGCTGCATCACATCCGGACTCTCTCACTCTCTGCAGTGAGATTGCATGATTTGTGTTAGTCATCATGTGCAGTGTCCGTATACAGACTTTAATTAGCGGCAGGTCCCTGTAATTTTTGAGCAACAACAAAGCTCATGCTAATTCACAAAACCTTTTAACTGTATAAGAAAGAAAAACAATCCCTGTTATTATTGGCTTGGCATTTTACTGTAGAGAGAACAGAAGGAGGAAAGAAAGTGGATGAAAGAGTTTTTTTTTTTTTCAAGCCAAATGAGAAATTAATTTAGAGAATGTAATTTCTGTTTAGGCTGCTGCTTCTAATTGGCCTAAATGAGAGGTATTACTCTGGACCAAATCAACAAATAAGCCAGCTAATTTAATTTGAGTGAGCACTGCCGCTTTAGACTCAAGCTATTTCTGTGTTCCACCACGCTAATAAACCTAAAGACAATGGGAAAGAAGATGGAACAAATGCTTTAAAGAAATATATAAATAAACAACATGAAAAAAAGTACTCACTTTTTGGGGTCATAAAAGTCCATTGCTCTTTTGACCTTGTTGTAAGCAGCAACCTTAAATGGTACAATCTCCAGGGTGATGAGGCCAGGAGCCATGGTGAGCACCTTGGCCCCGTGAGTGGGCTCGTACAGGTCCTTTCCTGTGTCAGGGTGGGGCATGCCGGCAGGGTCACGGCCAACAATGTAGAAGTTGGCTCCAGCCACCATTCGAGCTCTGCAATGCCACTGAACCTGTGGCCGAGGAAGAAACAAAGACGACAGCAGAAACATTAAAAACACGTTAGGAAAAAAAAAAAATAGGTATGGTATAGGTATATAGGTATATATTTGCTTTTTTTGTTTCTTTGTAAACAAACAAAACAAAAAAAAAAGAGAATTATTACTATACTACTACTGTAAATCTTTTTGCAGTGTTTTGGCTATTATATTTGCTGACGTTGGTGTATAGCTTGTGAGTAGTGTGCTGGGAAATCATGCTGCTCTGTTATATATGGAAGTATCCATATTAGACTGTAATATGATGTAAGTGTTTGATGGTCAACGTGCTGTAGTTGATTTTATAAAGGAACATTATATATTTGTACAATAAAGATAGTGATTGTACATATCATTAATGATTTACAAACTGGTTTATCCCATTTGTGTTTAGCCTTAACAGTGTGCCTCTTCTTCTGTGTTTCATTATCAATAATTTCAGAATCTCCAGAATTAGGGTTAGTGTTACTCGGTCTATGTCCATGTAGTTTCTATATTTTAGGATCTAAAGTTGTTGCTAAAGAACATTCTGGCATGATGAACGCTGGTGAGGTAGTTTTATTATATGAGATCAGGAGAATATGTTGTTTATAAGTGATAAACAGGACCAGAACAATGACACTTAGGCTGAGTCTGGCTCTCTAGACATCCCATTCAGAATTACAGACTTCCCTGCCTGACATCTACTAGCCTCCAATCTGCTATCAATAATTTGCGCTGTAGCTTTCCCATTATCATAAGTGAATGATTATAAGATTCCCAGTTACACAGCTAGACTCAGTCACGTGAAGAGGTTTGTGTATGGCATGGAAACACTACACAGAGTGCCTCAAGACAATTGTAAATCCCATTTCCTGCCATATTTCACTCTCAAAAATATGCAGACACCAAGTATGTGACAGTCCTCCTCCCTGTGTCTGTTGTCATTACCCAGTGCTGCAGTCACATTTCTTTTTTTTGTTCCTGGTCGGTTGAGGAAAACATTATGGCTTTTTTTTAAAGGAAACCTCAAGCATGTAACAGCAAAATGCATTCTTGATAATCATTACCTCAGTTGGCCCTGCATACATCATGGGTGAAGGAAAGATAGCTACGATGGTAGAGTCTGGATTCAAGATGCCCTCCTCCAGCACAGCGGCGTGCTGTTTCATTCGCCAGGACAGCGGCACGTCGTCGTCCTTGGTCCATCCTCCCAGTGGGTGGAGCAGCAGGACAGGCCGGCGGTAGCCTCGCTCGATGAGACGCTTATGGGTGTCCTGCATCAGGAGAGCATGGCCGTTGTGGACTGGGTTGCGGAGCTGGAAGGCAAATACAGCATCTAAATAGAGAGAAAGAGAAGAGTTTATTAAACTACGACCAAACCCATCTGAACACATCTGTACAAAACAAACATAAGGCCACAATATACCCAGAGATAATCAAGCAGCTAAGTGCCCAACCACTGAAACCACATATAGAGGAGCTCTCACTTCTATGACTTTTCTACTTTGTCTCCTAACTATATAAAGAATAAACGTTGCAATACGTTAATTCTGAACCCACTACCCCGTGCGTCCTCTCCTTTTTAAGAGGCAAAATGTAGCAGTTTTTAAATATTGTGACATTACTGTCTCTAAAAAAGTCCTTGGTCCAACATCTCACCACTGTTTTAATCTTGTTCCGACAGAAAATAAACAAGGGCCAACAGAACTTGGACCATACCTGCATTCATTTCTTTAAACTTCTGTTTGAGCTCGGTGGGTGTCAGTCGGTATTGATCGAGTCCGTCGTTCCAGTAGATCCTGTCTAGAACCTGCAGGTCTCCCCCGACCAGCCAGTCCCCACTTTCCATCACCATCTGAAATGGGAGTCACAGTGATCATGACAGGGAACACAACTCAAACATAATCCAGACTTAAGACACTGTGGTCCATAAAAACTTCACTGTGCTGGAATCAGGCCAGCATGACTTCTAATAAAACTCCAGAGTTATTAGCCAGTTGCAACGGGGACACACCAGCATAAATCAGAGCCTCTATGTGTCGTTAAACAGTCAACAAAACTCTGGCATGGCCACTCTTCAGCACTCAGCCACATCTATTACCTTAATTCCAATAACAGAGCATAGACAAATCAGATTGTATTCCACAATAAAACCTGGTGATGAGCTCATGACCACATTGGAGAGAAACTTTCCCCTCAAGAGATTAATCCTACAATGTCACAGAAGCGCACAGGAACCAGGCAAAGGCTGCTATTGTTTCAGGCAATATCTTTGGCCTGCCTCATGTGGCATTTATGAGACCATAGCTAGAGTTACTGAAAACACTGGTCTGTGCGATGTTAATGTGATACAAAGTGACAATTCTCTACAGGCTCGGTAATAAAAGAAGCTCACAGCAGAGAACTCAAAAAAAAAGGCCACACATGAAACCTGAAGTTTGTGCGTGTTGCGAAAAGCCGATTTGGAATTTGATTTAAAAAAAATGTCATTTACTTCATTGACATGTAATTTATCATGTGAAAAACTATGAAAAAAAGCCTCTTTGATATCTATACTTTACAAAGAGAGGGATTTCAGTTTGATCTGGCAAACTATACATACAAATCAGAACGCTGTCAGCAGTGGACGTGTCTCCGTGATGTAATCAATAACCACTTGGCCCGGTCTTAAGGCCTTTTTGGGATCTTGTTGTGATTCGTTTTCCACACTCTATTTAATCCAACCTGTCCACTGCTGGCCCGCGAAGAGTCGAGAAAGACTGTTAACAGTCTTTTTCTTTGGAGAGATCAACAGCATAAACAAGTTGCAATTTATTTCCCTAACATAAGTGAATAGAAAATATAATGATGCATGTATACGTCAAAGAAGCAGCCCTACACGTCCACATGAGCCCTGTTTGACCGTTTTAAGTGCCCCAGGACTTCACATTCAAGGACCCTAGCCAAATAAACAGCCATTACACTATAGTTTCCGATATAAGGGGCTCCTGTCTGACTGACAGGTAAACAGGAAGAAGTGGATTAACTACATGTAATATGGAGCAGGTCGTTTCTGGTTGGACAGAGATGGGAAAAAAAAAAAGTTGTAACTACCAGCGGCGAGGTGTGTTGACAGACTGGCTCCGGGAGTTAAACATACACTTATGTATACATACACACTCTCTTTAATGAGTGACACCTTAATCACAGCAAGCTGTACACACGTTTTCAGCTGTGACAGGTTAGAGTGGATAAAGAATGACAGTTGCGAGTACTCAGCATGTGTTTAAAGCCAATGCTGGGGCATCAGGTGTTGACACTGGAGAGTCATGGTACCAATTTATGCAACTGGCAGGCTCTTGCATTGTAAAATGCACATTACCGAGCCAGATTTAATCAGGAACAAGGTGAAACAAAAAAGATACCAAAGATGAAAAATGACTCC
Source organism: Pempheris klunzingeri (assembly GCF_042242105.1). Lineage (NCBI taxonomy): Eukaryota > Metazoa > Chordata > Actinopteri > Acropomatiformes > Pempheridae > Pempheris > Pempheris klunzingeri. Next base: position 11,091,157 of record NC_092014.1, on the reverse strand, counting down.
CAACTGCGCTGAAATATTGAGACAGCTGTGGTCTAGGGTTCAAGTTAATCTCCATCCAGAATTTTTAGCAGCACGGGGTTTAAAATGAGCCAGTGAGGTTTAGAGTAAGTCCGACCCCAGGGACTGAAATCACTTAATACCACGCAAGGTTTTGTCTTGTGCCTTTGCCAATAAACTAGTGGCAAACCAACTGCGCTAATCCTGAAAACAATGGGATTTAAAATTAGCCGGACAAGCAACTTTTATAAGTAACTCTGCTGTTCAAGTATAGGCAGATGGATTTATAAAAATGCAATCTGACAACCATCTTTGTCTGCACCACCAGATAGTTCTGTTCTTTTCCACAAAAGCCAATGCCAGTCTCCGCAGGGTGTGCAGGATTATTTCAGGACGTTATCTCGCCGCTGAGTCTACCTGAGCCCCACAGCGGTCAATAGGAAACAGATGGAAACAATTGCTGGGTATATTTGGAGAGGGGTCTGGTGAGCGGAAAGGTGGAAGCTGGCAGGGGTTCCACATGTTGAGCTGAGCACTACAATCTCAAATACATTAGGTGGAGGCTGAGCGAGAGACTCAGCATCCAAATATAACACCTGCAAAATTAGAGCGGACCAAAAAGATCAAGTGATTACACTGGGCGTCCTGACAGACTGTGAGAAAAGCTCCACTCCTCCATCGATTCAGTCTTTCCATAAGCAATGTGAAAAGGCCAGCACAGATCTGTGTTCTATCAGGGCTGAATCCAGTTTGCTTTCATATGCAGAGTGTTTATCACATAGCACGCTGAGACAGATCATCTGCAGCTCTGCAATGCTGCTCGGTCTTCACCAAGGTTGAACTTTTGGTTTTTCATTTGTAGTATTTCAAACATTTTTGGCTTACATTTTAAATACAGTTTTCAGAAAATGAAAACGGTGACCCTGAATCTCAGAGGTTTACCTTGATGTAGGGGTGGTCCTTGCAGGTGGTGCCCCACTGGCGAGCACATCGCTCTTCTTTGCGGTGTTCATAAAACTCAGGGTTGCGAAGGATGGCCACTCGTCTTCCCTCGTAGACCAATGCCATAGCTGTCACACCATCTAAACGCTCCTTATCAGCGGTAGACACTGGCAGCACCACAGGCACTGACAGATTGATGACACCACCTAGGATAATGAAGAAACAAGGACATTTTTATGAGGGGAAAAGTCATATAAAGACAATACATTGGGGCTGCGATTAACTAATATTTTTCTTATCAAGTAACCTGCTCATCATTTACTTGAATAATCAAGTAATAGTTTGGTCTGAAAAAATAGTGAAAAATATAGCCCTGCCACCATTTTGAAGCTAGTCCAGTAATCATCAGTTGGTGGCGGTAACAGGCGGAGAAGTAACAAAGCAGTGAAGACGGTTGCAAGCTAGCAAACATTAATGTAAACAGTACACAATTTTAAATACATTTCTTTTAAAAATCAGCTTGGCGAGTGTAATGAGAACTGAGATGCTTTCAATACCATTGTTGGACCTCAAGGGTTGACATACAGCGTTTTGATGGGAAACACTGACTGTAAACATAACTTGTTTGTTTAAAGAGCGCAGAGCACCTTTATTATCAAGAGATCTAAAGAAAAACTAAAAAAAAAAACTATTCCAAAAAGCTTTCCAATGCAAAGCACTGAGACAGTGAGAACAGATATCCTATAATAGGCTGTTTAAAACGTACAAAGATTAAGTATTAACAACTCTACTACTCCAATCAAGTTTCCATTCTGTACCCCTTTGGGCTAAACGTGGAATATACAGCTAAACCACAGACTACAGTGAGTCTTCAGGGCTGCAATTTAAGAAGCAAGTGGAGAAAAATTCCCTCTTGAGCCAAGCTGGACCTTTCTCATTTTATGATTTGAGCAGCGTAGTGACAGCGCTCTGTTGGCGGGTTCATTTTGCCGTCCAGGTTGATGAAAACTTTTGGACCGGCACGCTTTTCAGATCACATCAGATCAAATGCAGTGGAAAACAGGAGGGGACGCCGATTGTTGCTGCCCCCACCTCCCTCTGGACCCTCTCCTCGTCCCCTCTGTCAGTGTGGAGCTTACAGCTGGTTCCAATAAAACATGCGCGCACAAGCCTGCCAAATGTCCGAGCGAGAGAGACACGAGCTTGAATTTGGGTCTCCGTTTATTTTTGCAGACTATTTGATTAGTCAAACATGTAGTCTTTTGCTACCCGACTAGTTTTAATGTGATAGTGTGGGCGATCAATCCTTTTGCTTGGACTCTTTCGCTGTCAAATCCCTGGAAGGAAGTGAAAATAGACAAATGGTGGTGTGTGGTGTCAATCAATACAGAAGTCTTTTCCGCTGTGCTCCTTTCCCTCCGGACAAACAGGAAAAGTGGAATCTAGACTTTTCACATCAATATATATTTTTACCTCCAGCTCAGTTTCTCAGGCTTGCGATCTTTCTGGAGAAAGAAGTGTTCTAAGCTAAGATTTTTGATGGTTTTATCCTTCAGTGAGGACAAGAGTTGTTAAATATACCTGTCAAACTCTGAAAATGAAATGAAGACTATGTTAACTTTAAATTTATTTTATGCATTTCTCATTTTACTGTGTGTGTATGTAGCAAACTATTTGGCATCACAACACACAGCTGAAGGATATGTGGTCATATGAGCAATAAAGTAAACTGACTTTTTCTTGGAATTTAAAACAATACATGAAAAACTGGCGTAATTACAAGAGACTCTACACCCAAAATGACATCCATTTTCTGAAAAGTGCCAAAAACCAGGGCATTCCTGAGACTACTTCAGCATCATGATATCCAGCTTCATCATTCTTATTTCTCAGCTTCATTCCTGATTAGATCAATGTTTAATTGTTCCACCTAGCCAAGCTGTAAATCACTGTAGAATGGAGCACTTCTTCAGCAAGTCCACCTGCAAGAAACCCTCATTTAAGCTTCTCATCACAGCCAGCAGCAACACAATAAGCATTGCAGTTTACAGGAACTATTTGTTAATCTAATTTAACGCTCCATTTAATCAGAGTGCTCATTTTTAATTGGAGTACAGTGAAAAATAAAGTTAGAGGGAAATACAAAGAGCTAAAGCTGACAGATGTCTGAGGTTCAAATGACAAAAATAAGACAAAACTCCAAAGTTTGTGAGTGTCAAATGACAGCCAAAGGGTCCAATTCATGAGTATATAAGAGCTAACAGGTTAACTGAGGGCACATCTTGGTACTCGCTGTGCTGAATTTCTTGTTTATATGGAGGGCATTACAGTTGAGGTAGCACCTTAAAGCCATGCACTATTCCTGAGGAATCAATTTGTGAGCTCTCATCTCCATCTAGTGCCTTTTCTGAAGAACTGCGTCATTGCATTTTACAATGAAATCCATTTCCTTTTTCCTAAAAACATAAACAACTCACCGTCCAGCAGACAGTCAAAGTGAAGACACTGCAAATACTCTCTCTCCCTCATAAAGCCATTCAGAGGAGTGGCCCAGCCTTCAGCCAGCACCTGCACCCACTGCATGTCCACCTGAGGATCATACACACAGTCACATACAGCAGGTTACATTTGGACCAACAACTTATCACATATGCTGCTCTAATGAAAATGATGTTGGTAAATGTATCAGTGGGTAGATAAATAATTGCTCTATATACACACAGGCTTTGTAGAGCTTATTAAAAGTAGTTTAATGACTTTCAAAGTACCTAAACCAAAAATGTACAGACTCTCAAAGTCTTTATCATCACATCTAAATTGTTACTATAAATGCATTTGCAAAAGATAAAGTTGACAGAATTCCTTTACAGCACTCAATGTATACTGTCCCTTTGTTAGTTTTAGTATATCGAGTATTGGTTTATAAAAGTATGATCAAATTCAAGCATATTTCTAACATTTAAAAGTTATTTGCAAACTTTCAAGACTTTGCATGAACCCTGTATATAATGTATACAAAAGCTATGAATAGTTATTCTAACTTCATATATTTATTAAGATGTATCAAAATGAAAAAAGAAAGTCAGAAGCACCTTCCCAATCTGTACAGCAGGCAGAGTCTCTGCATCAGCTTTAGCGAGGTCCAGTTTATTCTCCTGGACGTACAACTCTTTCACTTCATAAGATGCATCGACAGGAACTATATCCTGCAGAATTGAAAGAAATGAATAGAAAGAAGAAAAAAATGAAATCACTAATCATAAATAAATCATTACAAATCCTGCATAATCGAGACTTGTACATAAAGAAATATTCATCTATATGATCAAGCGTAGCTGCAGAGATGTCAATATTTACAAAAATGTGACCCATCACTGCCCCCTAGTGGGCAACAGAGGAATGATGACACAGTTTCATGCTTCAGGCCTCTAGCTGTGTCTGTAATGGTTACATAAATATTCTTTAACGGGGACACAGCTAATAAAACAATAGCAGCTGATTGTAAACACAATACATATATTTCAAAGCTGGATGTTTTTCCCCTCACCCTCTCCTGAAGCAGGTCAATGAGCTGTTGTATGCACTCATTCACACTGCAGGAGTCGGTCTTCAGCACCAGCTCTGGAGCCTCTGGCTTCTCATACTCCGAGTCAATTCCAGTGAAACCTGATAAAATAATTTGAGTTAAATGCTCCGTCTGAGCTTTAGCTTCTATGCAAAAAATACAACTCTTAACCGACAGAATAAAACTTATTTTGTTCTATTTACATGATTGTATGGATCGGAAATTTTAAAAAATCACTGCATGGAATAGGTGTCCTATCACAACATTGTCTCACAATAGTAAGCATCCCTTAATCAATAATCACACAACCATGATTAACAACTACATCATCCATAAGCTGAAATCAAGAATTACTACATGAGTGAGTTTACCAGAGCTGCAGCCTGGGAGCAGCCATTGATGGGGAAAAAACTGTGATTTAAGTTTTAATAAATCAGAGTGTAGATTCAGAGAACTGCTCAGGACTAAATTCCATCTCAAATAACGACCTCAGGCAGAAGGGAGACTAACAAAGATCAATCTTCTCAGCAGAAATGACTCAGGAAATTGGGTCAAGATCACACCCGTGCAAAAGAAAAAAAAAAAAAAAAACATACTGCACCACATTGTGATAAGAAAAACTTCCTCTAACCACAGTGATGCATCGGTTTTGTTGTCACTGTCTTCTCATTTCTGTGTAATTACACATAATAAGCAGTAGTGCAAACAGTAACCAGAGTCTGGGAAATTATGGTTACTACTTACGTGGGACATACAACAGTCTCACTAATGAAAATGTAAATGTTTTGTACATGTGTCTAGTGAGCTACAGAGCACTTTAAAAACACAGATCTTGTCCTTTGTTTTGTGGTTAATTAAGTGTCACACAAAAAGTACAATTTGAATCTCTTTAAAAAAAAGGTACAGAGTACTATGTTACTGTATATCAGTCCATGTATGAACCAAGCCTGTCTTGATAACATAACCAATACAAGGTCCTTGGATCTACTGATGCACTGCACATAAACAGTATCAAACCATACTCCACCTCTTATCTCTCCCGCTCTGGCTCTCTTGTACAGCCCCTTCACGTCCCTCTGCTCACAGACATCCAGTGGAGCATCCACAAACACCTCAAAGAAAGGCAGCCCCGCAGCCTCATGGATCTTTCTGGCATTGAGGCGATCCTGAAAGACAATAACCAAATACACCGTGAGACGCATACACGATTAGTCAAAGAATTAGTGAAATTCTGTTTGGTTTTCACCAAAGAATTCTTTTTGTTTTGTACTGCACGAGGACACCGTTCACCACAGTGTGCAGGATATTAGGCCCTATCGCAGCAAGCACATCTCCAAATTGGCTTCTAATAAACAAAAGTGCAAAAGAGAAGATAGGGATACGCTGCTAATCATGTACCAGAGTCCTTCATAGTAATTAGGACAGTTGTTGCAGTGTAATGGTATAATACAGAACTTTTAGAAGGGCTTTTTTTCAATCTTAGTTGCATTTTTTGTTTTGTTTTTTTTTATTGAAAATTACTATCGATTAATTCACAATTGTAAATAATAACTGAAAATACTGGACCCAGTATGTTAACATTCTGGGCAAGAACATAAAAGAAACCCTGCCTTCCACAGGCTCTACTTAATCATGCTACTTCACATCTTCCAAATCTATTGTTGGAACTGGCTTCATCAATTTCAGCAGGATAATGATGATGGACAGTGACATGATCAGTAATGTCATCATTATCAACCCAAGGTCTATAAGCAAACCAAAAATAGATGTGAAATGTCCCACACTGAGAAGCATCAAACTGGTAATGCTAATTTTCTTTCAGCCTAGAACAAAACTCATCACAGAAAAGCCAGAATTTATTAAAATATGGTTAAATGATATTGTATAACAGAATGAGAGCAAAATATACTAAAGTATCGGTCAGGTCCAGCCACATTCATCCCTGTCACTTTCTCTCTTATCTAACTGAGAATGATGCTAATGCTTTCTTTGGAGAGTTACCGACCCTGCTGTAGGGAGAGATGAAGCTGGCGATGCAGACCAGCCCAGCATCAGCAAAAAGCCGGGCCACCTCAGCAATGCGTCTAATGTTCTCTTCCCGGTCCTCTGGGCTGAAGCCTAGGTTCTTGTTCAGCCCCTGACGGATGTTGTCCCCATCCAGTGTGTAGCAGGGGATACCGTGACACACCAGGTACTCCTCCAGAGCCATGCTCACTGTGGTCTTCCCTGCACCGGATAAACCTTGGCACAGAAGCAAACAACAGTATAATGAAACAGTTGTGAGATGTTGCAGAAAGGACACCTTGAGCTTTTGTTTTGTAAATCACGGTTGCTGAGATCTCATGACCTACCACTAAGCCAAACGGTGCATCCTCTGAAGCCTCCTCTTGTGCCCACAACCTGCCCGCGCTTGTTTCGGCTGACATGATGAGCTTGATAGGTGACATTAGTTGCACGTTGCATTCCCTTGAATCATACAGGTTTTTCTGTCATTGCAGCTCACTTGCAATAAACTTACCCAAAGTTGTGAAAACTCAAAAATCAAAGACAGTTGATGACAGTTTAACATGAACTGATTCAAGTTGAGGCCTGATTAAAAAAAAAAAAAAAAAAAAAAAACTCTATATTCGTGTATTAGTCTAATGTTATTGTTTGAGGACCACAATGTACGAATGTTATAATTCTACCCTGTAAATACTGCTGAGCCATCAGGGGTCATGTTATCACAGTTGTTCAAAGTTAACCAAACAGTTGATGCCCTTCCATCAGCTGCATTAGCGGTGAACTGATTAGCCACTTTCCAGTCACGGCGCTGCTAGCAACCATGGCTTTAAATGTAGAGCTAGCAGTGCTGTATAGCAGTCTAACGTTAAACATGCTAACCAGCTAGCTGTCTGGGCTGTTAGCCGGTTGGCTCATTAGGGACTGGTGGAGGTGGGCGGACGAGATGAAAAGATTCAATTGTTGAAGCAGCACAACTTGGCGAAAGAAAACTCACCCAGCTCTCCGCAGCGTTGCTTAGCTTCTGTTTCTTGTGCGAGTTACCGTACGTCTCCATGGCTGGCAGCAGTCAACGGCTGATTCAACCGGCTACCTCTTTTCAAACACACAAAAGGACAAACCGCTCGGCTCTTTGTTTGCCAGTGCAGGTGATTTTCTTTTTTCTTTTTGGCACAGGTATCTCCAGTGAGCGGAGAAGCCCGGAGCAGAGGAGCCTGGCACGACAACCGGGAAGAGGTTTCCCAGCAGCCACGTCACCGGCGACGGAGTGACGCATTTCCTCATTTAGCGGTTCAGTTAAAAAAAAAAAGAAAAAAGAACTGATCTAGTGTCAGTTTTGTTTCGATGTCGCCTGTCAGCATAGTGACTAGCCCAATGACTCAACTGATCTGGAACCAGCACTCCTAAAACAGATGATACGTAGTTGCACGGAATCATATAGTCCAGTTTAAGATCAAATCTGATTTAATTATTTAGAATTTTTTTGAAAATGAAAGTGAAGACGATATTTTTTTACTGTCATGGCTGGAAACATGTAAAATTCCTTAAAATGACTGGAATGGTCTAAGGCTAAATTAATGCAATACATGACAAAAAAAACAATGATTATGATATTTTTTTAAATCTTGCGCTTACATTTAATAAAGCGTTAAGAAAAAAAAGAATATAGTCACTCTCGATAATAAATCCACTATTGCCCAAAAATAAGAAAATATTCCGTCACGCTATCTAATTGGTTCAAAATGTGAATATCTCTGAACACTGATTTGAAACAGAACAGAATTACAGGGCGATGTTTGCGCTGATTACAGGACAGTTAGTGTGAATTAGAGGGGATGCGCAGCAGGAGGCTGGGTACGGAGGCTGCACGATGGATCTGAGAGTGTGCGGTGCTTCAGGGAGGAGCGCTCCCTCAAAAGCGAGCGGTGCTGTCTTGTAAATGTAGCAGTCCAGCCTGAGCGGAGCAGCGATCAAACAGGGCGCAGCATCAGGGATTCAAGGGACTGCAAGTACAGGAAGAGGCTCCGGGAGGCCCGAGCGAGGCAGGTAGGATGCTATGAAATGTGCAACATGTGAATTTAAATGCAGATCTTCACCTTCTCATCGGTATGTGTTGGCTTCCATGTGTTTACTAGATAATAAACGTGGTTTTAATGTGTGATCGTTATTAGGATGGTAAAGCCGTGCTGGATTTTATACTCCTGGTGACATTCAACTTTCTTTTTTTTTTTCTTATCGGTCTTGCTTCCAGAGAAACAGGCTGCACTGTGGTTATGAATCCTAGCAGACATCAATCTTTGAAATTTCATATGTTGTTAATGGCTGATGTATTCGCATAAATTGATGCAAAAAGTTTTATTCGGTGGATCATAAGACTTCATGTTTATGGTATGATGATGTCAGTTATACACAGCATTTCATCATACTATTTATCACCTTATAAATAAGAATGGGATAAATATACAAGTTTTGTCATATGAAGCTTTAAAAGCTTTCAATGCAAATTAAAAATAGAATTTCTGGATCACATGTTCTCAGTGCACAGACTGGGCTTGCTTGTGGTACAGCTGTGGCCTGCTTTAATTCCAGTTTGATAATTCAGTTGTCAGCCCCCAACTAAACAGCTCTGACTGAAAATGAGAGGGCTTAATTATAGGATAGGCAATGACCTGTTGCCCCACCCAGTAGCCTCATATGGAACATTGTGTTTAACACTGTGTGTGGGGCCACTGTGCTACACCCCAAAAGTAAACTTCAAAACTGGCTTCAAAACATCACATGTGACAGACTGCTGCCCTGTAATATATGGGAGGCACCCAGTCCTGACCCTCACATCGCTGGCAGCACCCACCTCACATGTGGTTACGGCACCCAGAAAAGAAGGGGTGGTTCCATGTAGCCTACTGTAACCACTTTGGTTTGTTCACTACAAAGTTGGATGTCTTTGCAGAGAAAACAACAAAATGTATTTCTTCTGTCAAAACATAAAAAAAAATGTTGGTGAACAGCTTTGTAGACTAAGCTGCTGTTATTCAGTCGTCATGTTATCTGGTAGATGAAGTGAACGTCAGTGTGGGTAAAACCAAAGGTTTCGAACATGTGCTGTCTGTCATTCTTATTACTGTCATGACATTTCTATTGTCAACATAATATGCAAGAGTATTATTTATGACTGACTGTACTAGCGTTGCTGCTACTATGATATCAGCATCTACTATTACCACAAGTATACCTCTTCTACTAATCCTACTCCTACTATCACCACCGATTACTACTGTTGCACCAACACAAATCAGTGGTAGAAACTAAGTACATTTACTCAAGTCCAAATTTGACCTGATTATTTACTACTACAACTACTTTATTGCTACTTATTTCCATTCCATGCTATTAATACTGCTACTCCAGAATGATTCAGAGGCCAAACATTGAACGTTTTACTCCAGTGCATTTAGCTGTAGCTATAAATACTTTGAAGATTAAGAATTTAGGTAGATAGCTTATGTAATGTGATGCATTGTTTTATTAAGCGCATTTATAGTATGAAGTATTTAAAATTAGCCCCACACACAGTTACAACAATTAAATACTATTTGGACACTAATGCATCTGTATCAGAGTTTTTCTATTTCTAGAGTATGTCTACGCTGTATTATTGCTGCTCTCCACCTTTTAAAAAAGTAAACGATCTGAACTTCTTAATCCACTGCTCCTACTAATGATCATTTTTAAAAAAAAGCACATCATATCCCAAGGTCCAGAAATATAATCTTTTTATCAATAAGCCACTGAGGAGCTCTTTTTATTTTCCTATTTCAGAGCCACAAACAGCAGTGTGCATAACACCACGGTGCTACACAAATTTGTTTCAAGTACTTCAGAAACATCCTGTTCAGTGAGATTTTCTAACCACTGTAATGGAATGAGGCATAGACACCACACATTTAACATTTTGAGCATCTATTACTGAAATGAAACAAAATATGTGGGAAAACAAAATGAAAAGCAAAACTTTTTTTGTACTGCTGAACATGCAGTTTCAAGCCTTAATTTATAGCATGTACATTCTAACATATGTAGTCAGCTCCTCCCTGTAATGTCACCAGTTGCAAGAGGGCTGGGCCACCTCTGGTGTCGCTTATTTTTAACCTCCCTTTGATGAAGACCATCCACACGATGTGAAGAAGAAAATGACTGGACAGCTATAGCAGCGTGTTATTATGAAGGCCCCAAAATGGAGTCGAAGCCCTGGTAACACTGGAGTAAAGTACAGCCTTCAAGGCAACTGGGTGGCTTCTCTCGAAATAGCTTGTACGAGTGGAGGCAGCCAAGTTATCCATTACGGACTGTGACCATGTGGAATAGGTTTTTCTGCCAGTTTTCCATCACCACCCCACCCATTCCTTTAGAGTGCTTGGTGCTCCGGCTGGTGGGAAAGCACTGCGCACTGTACACTAGGGAGGAGGGGTCCAGTGGAAAACTAGCCTAATGGAGACACTCTGCTGACCTCCCATGTACAGTACACATAGTGCAGTCTACGAGAGAACACTAGAAAATAAACACCTTCCATGTCCTCTGTATTGAATATCGCATTGATCGGTCCCAGAATATTCACAGATACAAGAAAATATTAAGACTTGTAGGTTATTTTTAAAGGAAACATCCAGTCAGCACAGAAAGTATTGGGCTTTTCTAATCGTTTTGGACAGTAAAGTCAATATTTAGGCTACAACAACCTCCATAAGCCTAAAAAATCAGAACATCCAGTTTTTGCCACAAAAATTGGATGAGTGTGACCTCATGTAGCTGTGTGAATAATAACTGTTGAATTTGTAGTGCCGATCTTGACACCAGCGACTGTTTTACATCTTATCTCCTTTCTGATAACCATAACCACAATCTTTTATTAACCTTATGAACATACAGTTGAATGTGAAAGTTTATTCTAGACCTTTGAAATTGTAGTTTAAAAAGAAACTACCCCAACTCAAGCCCACTCACTAGGAGCTTTCAGCCTTATTTTGCGGTCTTCTTGTTTGCTTACCTTTTAAGCCAACATGGACAAGAGGCTGTAAAGATGGACGTTGGTTCTAACCCCCTAGAAAGCTGAACAGGCCTCTGAAAACCCCAGGGATGAAACAGGCCTCCCAGAAATATACTCTCAAGAGAGATGGAGAATATGGGGGAAAGAGAACAGCAACTGAAGGGTGCATCAGAATGGCAGGAGGGATGAAGAGGGTTTTTGATTTGAGCTTTGATGCTTTTAAAAGATATAGAAATAATCTGTTCAATCAGTGTATACTCACAATGTTACCATCTGGGTTGATTCCTAATCTATTGGTTTGATAATGATGGAGTAATGCTAAGTTTAGTAAATGCTCAATCTATCCAGCAGATAACAACAGGTCCATTTCACTGACAATGGTTCATTTCTAATTGTTTTGGGAGGCAATGACATCATGCCAGAGTCACAGGGACATTTTGGAAGGAAAAACCTATTTTTCCCTTCAGGTTGGAGGACTTGTTGAGACTTTTACATACATTTTGACATTCAGATGAGCTGAGTTTGAATGTAAGACTGTCCACAAATCCCAGTTAAATCATTACTAGCACAGTACTAGTCATAGTGTTTCATTAATCACAATCGATGGAGCATCAGCAGCATTTGTCTGTAGATGACACGGTCACCACAGTCTCTCAAATGTTAATATTACAGACAGACATCTTCAAATTCACAAGTTAAAACTGATCTGATCTGATCAAAAAGGACAAAAAAAGACACATTCATTTCTCACAGTCGTGATGTAAACACTTTGCTACACAAGCAACAGAGAGGCTCCATAAATGTCTTTGACATGGAGGATCACAACTTTCAGAATATCTAACCACAGAGCTGCAACATAATCTCACCAATAACATAACGGACATGGCATTGTAATTGGCTTAAATTGTTTGTCTGCTCTTGTTGATCTCATTTGCCATCTTGGCCAGTATTAATAAACCCCTTTAACTCCTCTAAAGTCAGACTTGGTTCTCTGTAGTCATCCATCAGTTGCATAACAGAGGCTGAATCTGCTATGGGTTAGTCAGAGGGCAATTTACTATAAGCCTTCCTCCAATGTAATAATATTTTCCCAAAAATTGATTCTGATGAAACTGATACTTTCAGCAGGTTTCTTGTATCCAGCCATGATCTATTTCTATCCCATCTTTTGTCCCAATGCCAAGTTTTGTCTCCAAGTAAACATTCATTCTGTATGTATCCCAGGTGACATTTATTGTGATGCATCTGAGGGCTGATTGCAGTTTCCTCGAATCCATTAATGGAGCTGTTAAAGGGACTAGAAGCCTTTTAGACGAAAGAATGACAACGACCATCGCTGCAATGCTCTCTCAAGTCATTAACTGAATAGATCTCAACAACAAGCATTGCAATAGCTCATCTCCAACTCCATTTTTTGTCTGGGTTTCATTAATACTCATTTACCCAGCAATCAACTCATATTCTATGTTATTCTATTTTAGCTTGGCTTAGTTTATATTTAATGTATTGTAGCTTATCTTATCTTAGCTTAGCTTAGCTTAGCTTAATTTAGTTTAGTTTTATTTTGCTGACAAAACAGTCTCACCACAAGGTCCATTTAGTAGGTGGCGCTTTTAGTCGTAGACATGATCTTGTTCAGCAGATGGACTTTGTTCAGTTGTCAGAGACACTGGAAAAATGTCCTCGACATGCTTGTAAAAAGATAAATATGCATGATCAAAAGTTCCAGAACAACTACTAAATGGACCATGTTGGTGGTGAGATTGTTTCCAAGGTCAAGAATGAACTTTCAATTAAAAGTTTTTTTTTTAATATAGTCTAGTTACTTTTGCACACAGCTTGAAACTTTTATAAGGACAGATCATGTTTGCCTGCTGAAGTGACCATAGCAGCTGCTTGTTGAGGACATAATCAAGAAAGCCAAAACAGTGAGATGGAAAGAAACTTTGGAAGGCCCAAAATAAGAGTTTGACTGAGCGTCCAGACAGAAAGCTGTCATGGTGGTTCTGGTGAATGTCCAGGGAAAGGAAAATATAACACAGCATGAACTCATACAACCGCATCTAGAAAAGCTGGCTGCTATAAACTCTGAAATAGCTTTTCTGTCTGAAATGGACATTTCAGGCTGTTGAATCAAGAGCTTTGCATCAATAAAAGCTCCATCTCTTGCTTTGCTAATCCCTGGGATAAAGAAGGATGGAGACAAACGTAAACGACATTTCATCTTCTCCCTGTGTCTCATCGTGGTGATCTTGGCACTCTAACCTGCAATTGTTTACACATGTGCATTTCTATCTTGTGCAGATGACAAGTGTATGCTTGTGCTTTCCAAACCTAAGAGTTTGTCAGTTTCCAACCTTGTTTTCTCTCATTGCAGCTAAAAAGCCTCAACCCAGAGGAGCGGTGTCTGTGGATGGACAGTGCAGGCACCCATGGCGTCACAGGAGCTTGTGGATGCGAAAGACTCTGCCACTGCGAATCTGAGCCCCGGAATGGAGGGTGGTGCTGTGCCCAGTGGCACTAAAACCTGTCCTGTCCATACCCCAGGCGGAGATGACACAAAGAGGGGCTTTCGGAAAGGCATAGGGAGGCATAATGACTACGTGAAGATCTCTGTGCCAGAGTCGAAGGTCAATCGTCTGCCCATGGAGTGGTGGAAGACAGCAGTCGCATTCTTTTATGCTGGCTTTAACTTGGTCCTGACCACAGTCGTCATCACTATAGTCCACGAGAGGGTCCCGCCCAAAGAAAGTTCCCCGCCTCTTCCTGACAAGTTTTTTGATTATGTTGACAGAGTGAACTGGGCATTTACAGTGACAGAGATCAATGGCATGGTGCTGCTTGCCATTTGGTTGATCCAGTTGTTCTTCTTCAGATACAAGTAAGAACCTTTGGCCCTGCATGGTACACATATTTCCTTTCAGCTTCAAGGATAAATCTGGAGATATTCTATATTTTTGTTAGAGGAGAAAATGTATTTTCACTGCAGAAAAAACTTTGGTCAGGCTTTTTCCTTTTTGTATTGGACAATGAAACTGTTTTGTGGTTATGTGCTGTAACCTGTCTTTGCTTTGCACGTGTCTTCCCGTAACTTCATTATATCATATTCTATAAGGCTATATGGATATATTCTATAAGGCTTCTATAAGGCTACGTTACAGGTCCTTTTGACTACAGCTTTCCCTGTGTGATTGTTCAACATTAGTAGTTTAGAAAGCAGTCTGTGGTGACCAGAGCTGACAGCATATTATGGAGGATTTCCTTTGTCATTAAGTAGTCTGTGTAAAAAATCTTTATATGATACTACAAATCACAATCAAAACACGTTGACTCATCTCACTGTGCAAGATAGTCTCAAGCATTTTAGATTCAAGAAGATGTTTTCCTATTCATAAGTGGCATTATATATTAATGAGACCACAACATTTAAGTATCGCTCAATTGTGGCCCTAATATTGTCCATTTGCAGGTCAATAGCAAGCAGGCGGTTCTTCTTCCTCATTGGCACACTGTACTTGTACCGCTGTGTCACTATGTACATCACCACCCTCCCTGTACCTGGCATGCATATGACTTGCGCTCCAAAGGTGAGTAGCATGAAAACATCACAGTGAGCATCAGCTGTTGTTGCTCATCCGTGTTCACCGGTGTACCCTCTGGGGCTCGTTCTGCACAACCACACAAGAGAGGCAGCTATAAAAAAGCCATTTTGACTTTTTACTGCCTCAGGACAACAACGATATTGAGGTGCATCAGTGTTTGATTAACAACATGTGCTCCTGGCAGTCTGCTGGGTTGTGTAGTGCAAAAGGATCACAAGTCGGACAGTTAAGTGGTTGTTTTGCTCCCAAGATTTAGAGAAGTGCTGGACGACGTATGGAAGCCTTTAGCTATTGGAAGGAAGTGAGTTATCCTAAGTAATTTTACCTATAAGAAGTAAGCTGTCCTCAGTAATGAGGAAACAGATGGCCTGGCTCTCTCTAATGGTTATCTGAACACCGGCCCCTTTTAAAGCCACTAGTTAATATGTTAAATCTCATTGGTTTAAAACCCCAAAAGTGTAAAAACTACATATTGTGATTTTACCAAACTGTTTCCCGTTTGGATGCAGTACTTTCCTGTAGTTTTTTCATCATGAGGTTGTCCGGTAACCATTCTCTGGCCCCGGGTTCTTAAATGTGAAAAACTGCTGCTTTTCTTTGTTTTAAATCACTGTACATTTCTTTGACTTCTGAACTGTTGGCACATTTACTTTTTTCTAATGTTTTATTGAGCAAATTATTGATTGAATTAAAAACAATATTTGGCAAAGTAATTGACGATAAAAATAATAATTTGCGTACTTAATGTTGCCGCTGTTTCTCCCACTTTATGTCCGCTTCCTGTTCTTTATCAGCTCCACGGAAACTCCCAGGCAAAAATCCAGCGAATTTTGCGATTGGTGTCAGGTGGGGGTCTGTCCATTACAAGCTCCCATCTCTTGTGTGGAGACTTCCTCTATAGTGGCCACACTGTGATGCTCACTCTCACCTACCTGTTCATCAAAGAGTGTGAGTGCGCAAAGTAACATTTGTTTATTTGATTGTATGGAATAATTTATGTGAATTTGCCGTGAATAATATATGAGCATGGGGACCTTCAAGGGACTAATAAGACACGAATAAGTGGCACGTGTTGCCATTATTACAGCTGAAACATTATTGTTTGTATTATTTGAAAAACTATATGTTGCTTGGTATAACCTCATTTGCCAGTTTCTTAGGCACATCTAACCAAACCAAATAAATTGTGCTACACAGAGGTTATAATGATCAGTTTTCATTTTAATTGTTTCAGAGAGGTATTAATTCAACTTAATGGTCATATGCTTGTCCGGTTGTTGCAGAAAATCCTTCACATTACACCAAAATGCTACAGACTGTCTTTTTTTGACAGTGGAAACATAGAAGAACAGACCACAAATGTATGTGGTCATGAACATTTCTAACACTCTTGTCTTTCTTTCCCTCTCTGAAGACTCACCGCGGTCGTTTTGGTGGTACCATCTGATGTGCTGGCTGCTGAGTGCTGTGGGTGTGGTGTGCATCTTGGTGGCACATGAGCACTACAGTGTGGACGTGGTTGTGGCCTATTTCATCACCTCCCGCCTGTTCTGGTGGTACCACACCATGGCCAACTTACAGGTCTGAACACAGGGTGGCTGATTGTGTGTGTGTGTGTGTGTGTGTGTGTGTGTCTTGGAGTGCAAGAGAGTAAAAAAAGAGGTCTAGGAGCTGAAGGTTCCTCTCTCACTTAACTTTATTACACATTAATCATTATACGTGGAGTCTGCCTGGTGACACATTTTGTTTGCGGAGTTTACCTCAAGTGTACTGGCTCAAAAATTATTACACTTTATGTTTAAAGAAAATGGTCATATATTACACATAATTATATATTTACAGTAAGTATAAAGTATATGTTTAGACTTTGTGTCACAATTCTTTCAACATCTTTCCCTCAAAAAGTCAATATGTGGGTTTTTCAACATGGTGAACCACCCCCTCTACTGGCCAGAAAATAGATAGACAATTGATATTGGGTGGTGCCAAGCAAAATTATTCTTCAAGTTACATTAAAATATTAGCTAGTTAACATGCTACACATTCAACACACTTTTGTATGGGTATCTTTTAATGGCCAGTATGAATGGAAGGAATGATTACAGCCAGCAAAAACTGCTTAAATGTATTTTTTTAAGGAAATAAGCTTGAAAAAAAAAACCCATTTTTTGGATCTCCACTAGCTTCCATAAAGTGGTCCCTAAGAACAAAGCCCATGTAGTTCATCCTTGTGAAACGGATACTAAAAACATCTGACATGCAGTGGCACTGAAAGTAATACACACATTAGTCACATTATGACAAAAAGTGATGGCGGGGATTTTAAACTTTTATTATTACTAACGTTATTCTAAATGATGACTTTTTTTTTTGACAGACTCTGAAATGCTCACCCAACAACTACCTCACCAACACCTGGTGGAACCCTCTGTTTAACTTCCTGGAGAGGAACGTCCAAACCTCGGTGCCATGCTCTTACAGCTGGCCCATCAGCTGGCCCCCTGCATGCCTTAAGAACCCCTGCAAGAAATACTCCATGGTACAGAGCACACGAGAGGAGTGACACGACCCCGATACCCCAGCAGTGTTGACTGATAATACTCATTCAATCTTGTCTACTGGACAGGAATATAATGTTACCAAATGCATAGCAATGAGAGAATTTTTTCCACAAAAAATGTATCCTGAAGGATAATCACATTGTCTCTGTATCTTCTCTGTTGTGTAAATTTATTTATGAGATAAAGTCCTGCAAAGCCGCCATTGCTTTTGTAACTGGTACTTGTGTCAGCCCCTGTGTCTGCTCCAGCAAATTTCAGACATAAATGGACAGGGTTTTACAACTGGCTTGCTGATTTGTTGCAGTATTTGCAAAACTTGATTTCAGATCTGCTACCGTAAGTCTTTCATACTGTATGTGTTGACAGGGTTTACCTCAATATGATATCATTGTGCTCGAGTCACAAGGTGCCTTAGTGTGTTTCAAGTCAGTAGGCGTTCCAAAACTGCCATTACAAGTCTTAATGTAGCCTATTTGTTATTTTTTAATTTGTATTATTATTATTATTATCATCATCATCATCATCATCATCACCGTCATCATCGTCATCATTATTATTATCATCATTATTATTATCATCATTATTATTATTGTGTTCATTTTAGTAGCTTTGAGTGTATATATCTTAGCTGTAGTCTCAACATTGTACTATTGTATTAAAATTTAACCATATTAATGTTTCAGTGTTTTCTTTGATTTAATGAAAGTCATTATGACATTATGTTATATACTGCAACTGCATGTTGACAATTTTATACTTAACGGATCTCTTCAACTTTTAAACTCAACAAGTTATATTTGACACAAGTCACAAGAAATATTTTTCTCTGAAGTAATTCATATGGCATGAAGTCTAATAGTCTAATTATAGATAATGCCTCTCTAATACATAGATATACCACATGCATATCTATGTATTAGAGAGGCATTATCTATAATAAGGTCAGGATTGCAGGACTGCATATAGTATAATATAATCAAATTTAGCATTCAATCTATTGCCATATTTGGATTAAATATTTAACAAAGTTTTCATGTTTCATTAAATAAATATGCAATTTTTTTTTAAATTTCATTTGCAGCTGCAACATAAAGATTGCCTCTCTTATTCATTAGTAGGTAGCATCAGAAAAACCAAAGACCAACCGAACCAAAGTACTAAGAAAAGGAGAGAAATTTGGAGTGTCATTCAAATGAAGATCCTAATATCATGTAACTGATTCGTTTTACAGTTTGTTAACCTTTCCATATATATATATATATATATATATATATATATATATATATATATATATATATATATATATTTAGTACTACTGGTGTTTATACCTTAGAGTAAACATATTTATTTTACTACCTGTTTACAAGCTGTCTGTCTGTCTGTTTTAACCTGTGCTTACCAGTTCTCATTAAGCAAATACATTACATTACTGCACAACCTTCTTACTGCAATGTTCTTTTCTATTTTATCTTACGTCTTATTTTATTTTATACATATATATTCTATTCCTGTATATTAAATTAAGGATTGTTATATGTCCTTTGTCTTTTTTTTTTTTTTCAACTTTACTTGCATGTTTCTATACTTTATAGCTGTTGAGCATTATTGGAACGGAGCCTGAGATTTAAGATTTTCATTGCCAATGCCTGCTTCACTGTAATTGTGCACATGACAATAAAGAACCTGAAAATTAAAATGGAAACCAAATGGATTGATATGCAACTTTAGTCACATAAAAACAAATAATAAGACAAAGCCTATTTTAAAAAAAGGGTCATTCAAACTCCCCCTTTGAACTGAGTGTATGGAAAGATTTCACTGCATAGATACTGATGTTAGGGATGGGATTGCTCATATTATGGCCTACAATCTTTTAAAACAAACTATTACCATGATTGGTTATTTTGTGGCCACTTTAATCCCTGAAATGTCACTTTCGTGGCAGCGTTTGGAGGAACTGACATCCTGCAGTTTGATTGAATTCAATCTAATCTAAATTTGCCCATTTTGTTACATTGTAGCGAACAGTACCCCTTTAAGACCTGGCTGAAAATCCCAGCCAATCACAGCAGGCCAAAGCGCTGTCAGCCAATAGAAAGCCAGTAACGGCACTACGTTGATCCGCGCCGCCTGTCTCCGTTTGATAACAATACAGGAAAAGCGTGAGAGGTTCCGATAATATTCACCTTCACCGCGGTGTGCCTTTATCAGCGATTCAATGAATTCTCCTAGAAATGGGATATCATTAGTAGCTGCCTGAATTCAGTACATTTGACTGTGACGCCATGGTGTCGCTGTCGTTGCTGCAGAACCTGTGCGGCGCCCTGCTGTCACATGAAAACATTGCAGCTTTGCTGGTATTCCTGCTGGTGTATAATTTAATGACGTTTTATCAGAGACGACGCTACCTCGTTAATGTCCCGCCTGGTCCGACGCCGTGGCCAGTAGTCGGTAGCTTCGGCCGCTTTTTTATCCCCGCTTTCATCCGGAGGAGGTTTGAACAACAGTCGGACAGTCCCTACAAAAACGCCGCCGTTGCGTTCACGGAACAAGCCAGCGTTTATGGCAACGTGTACAGCCTTTTTGTAGGGAGTCAGCTGGTGGTTGTGCTTAATGGCTACGAAGTGGTCAAGGATGCTCTCTCAAACCACCCCGAGGTGTTCTCCGACAGACCAGCCACTCCTGCTATCACCATCATGACCAAACGCAAAGGTAAGCTGCATTAAAGGACCATTTCAGCTCTATTTCTGTGCTGAGTAAACCTTAAGAATGTACTAGACGCACTCAGTCTCTATGTTATTAGTTATAGTTAGCTAAAACTAATACAGTCCAATAAGCTGTGCTATAAATTTGGTGTTTGAGAGTTTGAGAGAGGTGTTGATTGAGCTGTACTGTCCTTTTGAGGGCTGCAGCCTAGTTGGTGCTGCTCTTAAACTATTGATTTATACTGAGAGGTGTTTCTAATATTAGTCTGATCTCACTGATTAAGTAAATATGGTTTTGTTGTGTCTGTATAACCAAAGTCAGATTAAAGGATCAGTGTGTATTTTCTCAGGTGTAGCCTATTCATGCAATACTGGCATGTCTGTATGCACATTTAAAGAGTTGTTGAAACTGTTTCAACCAAAAAACTGAACATTACAACATTCTTGTAGGTAGGATTTGGGCTTGTAAATATAGCTGTAGGCTAATTTATAGTAAAGCTCTGTTTATCACCTTGAATCATACAGTTCAAGTTTCACTTTATTTGTCATATGCAGGTTAACACAGGGTCAACGGTACAATGAAATGTAGAGGATGAGAGAAGCTCAGCAAAGAAAGCAATAATATAAGATAGGATAAAATAAAATAGAATGAAATATAAAATGAAATATGGAATTATGTTCATATGAAGATGAGGAAAAAGTGACATTGTTGCACAAAAGTGATGAACTTAAAGTGGCTCAGTAACAGTACAAGGGCTATGCAGCAAACAGGTTGACCACCAGCAAAAAGTAACTAAATGCTTGGTTTTCCAGACTTCAAAATAAAACTTTTTTCATTGGAAGGCATGCATTCTGAAATGTAGGCTTTATGGAGGAACAATACAAGCAGCCTGCTGACAAGTGTAACTGTGTTTATGGGTAGAGTTTAATGAGTCCATAGAGATATGACTGAAAACTGATGACCTAACCCTGACCTAAATGCTCTCTTTGTTGGGGTTAATGACCTGAGCCATATGCTGCCTCATTTCTGGTTTGATCTACTTTAGGAATAGTCTTCGCACCTTATGGGCCAGTGTGGAGGAAGCAGCGCAAGTTCTGCCACACCACGCTCAAAAGCTTTGGCTTCGGGAAGCTGAGCTTGGAGCCTTGCATCCTGCAAGGCCTGGAGACGGTCAAATCAGAGCTGCTGCGACTGAACAAGGAGTCAGGTGGCTCCGGCGTGGACCTGGCCCCGCTGATCTCCAGCGCTGTGTCAAACGTCATCTGTTCACTGATCCTGGGTCAGCGCTTCCATCATGAAGACCGCGAGTTCCGCACTATGCTGGACCAGATGGTTCGCGGGCTGGAGATCTGCGTGAACAGCGCCGCAGTCCTCATCAACATCTTTCCACTGCTGTACTACTTACCTTTCGGGGTATTCAAGGAGTTACGGCAGGTGGAAAGAGACATTACAATGTTTCTGAAGAGGATTATTGCAAAGCATCGGGAAACATTAGATCCTGACAACCCAAGGGATCTTACAGACATGTACTTGATAGAGATGTTGGCCCAGCAAGCAGCTGGAGAGAAGGGCAGCAGCTTCACAGAAGATTATCTTTTTTATATAATAGGAGATCTCTTCATCGCTGGCACCGACACCACCGCTAATTCAGTTTTGTGGATTCTGCTCTACATGGTCTTGCACCCTGATACTCAAGGTAAACGTAGCAACAGTCCATTCAGTCCGTACACGCTCTTGTGAAATCCAGCACTTTGTGCAGTTTGCAAAACTGACCTCCACAGTGACACTGGAGTGCAGCTGTGGGATCATTACCTGCAATATCTGAAATATCTCCACTCACATTCTGTCTGATTTTGATTCAATTACGTGTTAAGAAGTAAGTCATTATCTCACTCTATTGGCTAACCACAAAATCATAATACAGAAAATAAAGTGTAGGAAAACACTTAGGATATGCACCAACAATCACATTATTTGCAAGAAATTATCACAAATCAACATTTAATATATTTGAATTAATGATACAGTGTGTTTATAATTTCAATTTGTAGAGCTTCAGAATTCAAATGTTTCAAATGTTTTTCGGCTCGTATTGACCATAGATCTTGTTTTGTTACATACATGGAAAACCCTTTGCTGAGGAAAAGGGAACTGGAAATCATCTGTGGGAACCCACGGCTCAGAGATTTCCTAATATCAACATCAACATAATATCTGGCTGGATCATGAATTTAACCACTTCTCCAACTATTTCAAAGCGTGCATTTCACTACCTCTTTCTTGTTATTATTTTGACTGGTAAAATGTGTGTCCAAAAGTCATGCTCATTTTTTCTTTTCTGATTTGTCGTGATGAGGACTGCATTGCTTCATTAATGTCGCTTTGCTTCTACTGTTTTGATTTCAGAAAAGGTCCAGGCAGAGATTGATGAAGTGGTGGGCAGACACCGGGTGCCGTCTTTGGCTGATAAGGGAAATTTACCTTTTACTGAAGCCACCATTATGGAGGTGCAGAGACTGACTGCAGTGGTTCCTCTGGGTATTCCTCACATGGCCTCTGTGACAACAGGTAAACACCAATGAGTCCCCTTTGTTCACTGAATCCCCTGCTTATGCTCAAATAGACAGATCTCTGAATGTCGTGCAATAATTGTATCACAGGGATAATAAAGATCTAAAGAAATTAATTTGGTTGATTTGTCAAATTTTCACAATAATCTGATTTGCTGAGATGATGGCGTTGACATGTATTTCTCTTTCCTTCCTTTTTTAGAGTTCAAAGGCTACACTATTCCCAAAGGAACCGTTGTTTTACCCAACCTGTGGTCTGTCCATAGGGATCCCACCGTGTGGGACGACCCAGACAGTTTTAACCCAGCACGCTTCTTGGACGCTGAGGGAAAGTTACTCAGGAAAGAGTGCTTTATACCATTTGGGATTGGTATGCCACTCTCTGCCCATACAGGCTAAATAACTAAAACACTGATCCAGAAATTAATTTCTGTGCACCGGGCTCAAGTGATTTATCCCCTGTGTCCCTCAGGTCGCAGGGTGTGCATGGGCGAACAGCTGGCGAAGATGGAGCTGTTCCTGATGGTCACCAACTTACTGCACGCCTTCAAATTCAGACTCCCAGAGGGAACGCCTCCTCCTCCCCTGCATGGACGATTCGGCCTGACGCTGGCACCTTGTCAATACTCTGTGTGTGTGAGCCTTCGGAGTTAGTCATCAGTAACATATTGATTATTCAAGCAATAATTTAGTCCATACAATTTCAAAAGTAATAAATACCCATCAGAAATGACCATAACCATAGTGGGTATTACATTTACAACAACATGACGCAGAAGGGGCACCACGGTGGTGTCCGCTGACTGTCCGCGGCCTTTCTGTCTGGAGTTTGCATGTTCTTCTTGTGTGGGCTCCCTCTACGTACCACAGCTTCCTCCCACAGTCCAAAGACATGCAAGCTAAGTTCGCAGTATACGTAATGGATGGATGATCCGTACGATGGAACCAGCAAATGTTTTGTACACTTGATAATCAAGCAATAAGTAAGATCTATTATCAAGATTCTATTGATTTTTCTTTAATGTATCAGCTACCTGATTAATAAGGTCAGTATTTTGCCAGGTGCCTTTGAATTTGGAAGGTACCTGGTGAATATATGTACAGATATTTTATTAGTTTTCTGTTTTATGGCGTATGCCACTGATTTATAGAAATTAGCACACATATCTATCAGTATAATATGCTTTACTTGGAGATTAGAGAAAGATGTTTATTATATGTTTTAAGAATTTACCGTAAAGTGAGGCTTCCGCACATTTAGATCTATGCAGTGATGGATTATTGGCAAATTGTAAATAAAAGCAGATTATTTTAAAGAAATAATTTCCTCAATTTATCATGACTTATGGGGGGGGGGGGGTTCCCTCAATGTTTTTGGTTTAAATGGTTAAAATTTGGAATGGGATTAGTTGTTGCCCTGTGAATAAATTATGAGGTAAGACTTCTTTTATCGATCAACTTTTAAAATATAGTTGGTATAGATTCAACTACCAAACAATGTGTAGTTGAAATTAGCTCCACCTTGACCAGCAGCAACAAATGTTAAGAGTAATAATCAAACTGTATAATACATAACAATACAACTCCTGCAAGGACCATTCTACATGCATAAATACTTTTTACCTACTTTTGCTAATTAAAGTGAAGCTTGCTGACAGTAATTTCGTTATAACATTGTACTTGTACGATCTATTTTTAGATTCTAGATGTTAGATAGCTGACTCTGAATAATCGCGCAAAAGGATTGTCCAGGAGTTGTCTTCCTGTATCACCCAAAGTAAGGAATAGTGTAGGAATATCTTGCTACACCTGGTCCATCTGCAGAAACTCCTGTGAATTTGTGCGAAAGGTCGAGGAAGCGTCAGCGTGATCACGTGACCGCCGACCTTCTGTGCAGCCCCGGCTCAGTCACTTCAGTCTTCAGTCCTCAAGTCCTGTTAGCAGGTCCACACACACCATGGCCTTCATCTCTCACCAAATCCGCAGGAGCTTCTCGTCCTCGGCAGTCAGGAATGTCGTTATTAAGCACGTAACAGTCATCGGAGGTGGACTGATGGGGGCGGGAATTGCGCAGGTAAGCGACGAAATGCCTTTGGTGTCTGTTAAGCTAGCAGCTAGCTTTGTAGTAGCTAATGTTAGCCAGCTGGCTCGGTGTAAACCAGACTGTGAGCCTCAAAGCCGAACTGTGAGTATGTTGTATTAGTGTATAAGTATCAGCAGGTACCACAGACGGTATATAAACAGATACCCAATGGTGAAGGACCCCCCCTCCCCCCCTAAGAGACAGCTGCCTCATGCACTTTCCTACAGGACGTCCCACACAATGTTAGAAGCTATGAAAAACCTGAGTTGCAAACACCAGTAAGTAAAAATGTGGCTCATTCGTGTGGAAACAGTATGTGTTGTATGAATCATGGCACCCAGGTAACGTTTTGTTAAGGTTCTCTTATAAGCTCACAACAAAAGTGTCACATTTCCTACATAATGAATGTTTTTCATGTCTCTCGGCACCATCACTCATTGATCCCCAGAAGGAAGATGTGTTAGGAAATAGTCGGGTTGTCATTCATTAAACGCAAACGTTTCCTTGTGGTGTGACACAACAAGAAAAGACACTCAGATCTGAAGGGAATCTGAGAAGATATGAACTTTTGCCACAAGGTGTCGCTGTCCATATTTGGTCTCTAGTAAACTGCAATTGGAAGAATATCAGCTGTGTCCCAAAAATATACCTCCTTCTAAATGTATACAGTCCCACAATATACAGGCATGTATGTGTACACAGAAACCAATGAACTCTCTATAATCAACTCTATATTGTTTGTCTTTTCTGTGTATGCGATGTGTATCTCCTCCACTTCCTTTAATGTATTGCATTGTGGGACAATAGTGTACAACAGCACGCTCAAAAATCTATTACACTGACTTTTCTTGTGTATCTTCATTTGGGACACAATTCTGGTGTCTGGTTACATTTGCTGTTTTACTTCCTTACTGTCAGGTAAGACAGGGAAGTCGAGCAACAGTGCCAGCCACTATCATTCGCTTTAATCACGAGCAGCGTTTAACCAGGACCGCCTTATCCGCACCCACCTCAGCATCAACTGACAGTGATGGCTGCGTTTCTAGTTGTCTTGAACTAGAATTTCTTTCTGAAAGGTTGCTGCGACAACCGGCCACTCGGTGACGCTGGTGGACACAAACGGCGACATCCTTAAAAAGTCCGTCAAGGGAATTGAAGGGAGCCTTAAAAGAGTGGTAAAGAAGAAGTTTGCTGATAAACCAGAGGTGAGACACAATAGAAAATATAGATTAAAAGAAAAGTGATGAGAGAGTGAGACGTGCGTCATTAATGGGAGATATCACATTCGTTTGATTTGTTTCAGGCAGGTGAAGAGTTCATCCAGAAAATCCTGCAGAATGTGTCGATCTCGACGGATGCTGGATCCGCTGCTCAGGGCTCGGATCTTGTGGTGGAGGCCATTGTGGAAAATCTAAAAATCAAACAGGATCTCTTCAGCCAGCTTGACAAGCTGGCACCACAGTAAGCACCATCTCGTTTCTGCTTAAATTATCAGCTGTAATCGCAGCATTAGAAACGAGAGCGGCAGCAGTGTAGCAATACAGAAGTTTTATCCGGGAGACTGGAGTCCTGTGGTGATGTAAAGAGGTGATGTTGATAGTTTTTTGTACACACACACACACTGTGCATGAGGGGTTAGGATTTGGCTAGTATTCTTTAGGGTTTACTTTTCAGGGTTCAGAGTTTTTTTTTAAGTTTATTGTGGATTAGAAACTGAAATGCACATGATGTTGAATTGGGTCACAAACACAAAGTTTGGTTTGGGGTCAAAATATGTCCAGATGACTTCAGAAACTTTGCAATTTGTCTTGGCAAAACTATGAAATTATATACATTGTGTCTACTCCCTGCTGAAACTAGTACAGAACACAATGAAAACCTGATATTTATACTTCATTCAGCGTTTCTGAATACTAATAACTGAACTCCTGTGAATTTCCAAATCAATTTTCTTTTCAAGCTCAGAGGGAAGAGACAGAAGGTCAATAAAAGTTCTGAACAGCATGTCTGCTTTTATTACAAACTGCGGTGTGTTAGTAACTAACTGTTTTTCGGCACTGTGTGTTTTTTAGACATACCATCTTTGCCAGCAACACCTCCTCCCTGCCCATCTCCGACATCGCCAGCTCCACTAACAGACTGGATAGATTCGGCGGCCTTCACTTCTTCAATCCGGTCCCTATGATGAAGCTTGTAGAGGTAGGGCCCGGAAAAATTATTTCCATTAATTTGTGTGTTTAACAAAAACCACACTGATACAGATTGTCACGTACTAAGAGATAATACAACAATATATCTATATAGTGTATAACAGAGCAACAAGCTTATTTAAAGCTTACTACTCTTTGACCTTAGCCCATTCACACACTGTTGGCAGAGACTCTGCTCATCAGGGTGGAACTAACCATTCATATATTCACACGTTGAAACGCAGCTTTGGGAGCAATTTGGGTTTCAGTATCTTACCCAAGGATACTTCAACATGGACTGGAAGAACAGGGGATCGAGTTGACCTGCTCTGTCGCCCCCCTTCTTCACAGCCCCTGTCCTTGTTTAGGCTTTTGTATTCAGGTTGAAACAACTGAACAACAAGGACAAACAGATTTGAAAAAAAAAACCCAGACTATGTGCGCAACTGTATGTATTGTACATGATTGTGTCTGCGTTGACCAGTGGATGCATTCAAACCATTCAGAGTTAATATTCTTGCTTTTGTATAAGCCACTGTGTCAAAATAATATCCTAACCCACCTCAAGTATGCATGCTTCATTTCATACTAATGTGGGGATTAAGAGAAAGCAACACAGCGAGTCTTCATAGAGAAACCTTCCTAAAAATGGTTGTTAAAAGAGCGCTTGTCCATAACAAAGACTTAAGGCAGAAAAGCAACAGTACAGTAAGAGATAGATAAATACTTTATTTCTGGAAAGAGTGGAATACAGTGACTAAAAGTCTGAATTACAGATAAACTGGTGGGGGTGAGAATGACTCACCTCAAGTTGGTGAAAACCTGTGTATAACTGCTGGATTATCCACCTCTCACAGGTCATTGCAACCTCAGCAACCAGCCAGGAGACTTTCGATTCCCTGCTGAACTTCAGCAAAGTGCTCGGAAAAACACCAGTGTCCTGCAAGGTTAGATCTGCTGTCTGAAGTCATTATTGCTGTAGTCTCCTAAAAAAATTATATTGAACAGCCCACTCAGCAGCATCCATCATCTCTGCATTCAGGACACACCAGGCTTCATTGTAAACCGCCTACTTGTTCCTTACTTATTGGAGGCTGTCCGGTTGCATGAGAGAGGTACGTTATACCTGCGTGAGCGCCAGTGATGTCAATAGTAAAATTGCCGTAGTTTGTGTGTTGGGATCATTAGCTGTGATGAAATGTCCGCAGCTATCTGTCTTTGGAATTTTAAGAGGAAACAAAAGACCTGCAATTATAATTCTGTATCTGTTTGATTGACTTTTTCAGCTTTGCATAGTTACCACTTTCTGTTTTCCTCCTCAGGCCATGGCTCCAAAGAGGACATTGATATTGCCATGAAACTTGGCGCAGGTTATCCCATGGGGCCCTTCGAGCTCGCCGACTATGTGGGACTAGACACCGTGAAGTTCATCATTGATGGTGAGTAAAACTGTGCAAAATACAGATGTGAATATGACTAACATAAAAAAGTGTGACAGCCTGCGCTAATATGAAACTGATGCAAGGAAGGAGAAACAAAGCTTTGAAGAATTAACTGAAATGTTGAACGTTAAACCGTATCTCTTTTTTTGTTATTGAATATCTTAAGGTTGGAGTGCAATGGAACCTGACAACCCACTCTTTGCCCCGTCGGAAATGCTGAACAAGTTGGTTGCGGAGGGCAAATATGGCAAAAAGACAGGAGAAGGATTCTACAAGCACAAGTAATTTAATGAACTCAGAACTTCAACAATAAGCCTTCCAGCAAGGACTGATAAACAGAAATACAATAAAGTGCCTGTGCCTTCTGCATAAAAGATCTGCCTGTCTGTCAGTCTTATGGATGTCCACTAAATGGGTTTTCTTTTTAAGTGTGAAGGGATTAAATTTAATTAAATAGATTTTTTCAAACACTTGGTGCTTGTTCTTGTCATAGGAGTGAAAGGTGACTGCTTTGCACATAAAGACAAGGGTGACACTTAAAACTCAAACATAATATGAAAGCCTGTCATATGTAGTGTTTCCCTAAGTTTAAACCATTTGTATAGAATGTAAACTTTACGGTTAACAGTCCTACTTGATATAACACTTTGTATGTTTGAGCTTTATCAGATGTGTTGAATGTATTTCCACTCTCATAAAACATTTGTAAAGCTGATTTTCGGAATATTTTTAAACGTATTGTTTGCAAGCGTGTTTCCTCGGTAGCCGTCTTCTTCTTCCATGTTTTTGCCGGCACATTTCTACCACCTGTTGATCAATGTGAAACCTTTGGCAGGAACATCTCTTGTCGTGTGTGTGTTTGTGTGCACGAGAAACAAAGTGGCTTACTCATAGACTTGATCCATACGAGAGTTATAAAAAGCTCCAGAGGGAAACTTTAAGAGATCCTTCAGCGTGCATCCATGTAGTAGATAAAGGACAAAATCTGCAGTCCAAGCAAAAATGTGTTCTAAAGTTTGTCTGAATCTAATATGAGGCTTCAGCTGTCAGAGTTAAAAAAAAAAAAAAAGGAGGGAATTTTGTACTAAAAAGACTAACTTCAAAGTTATCCAGTTGATTTGAGTATGTCAGACCGCTGAAGCCTCACATTTGCTGCATGTAAACTTTGGAATACATTTTGCTCAAAACAAGGACTATGGATCTATAACCCATCACTTACATTAAACCTGACCAGCATGAACCTGATTAGTGTTTGTAGACAGACTTGGGAAAAGTGTGAACCCATCTTTTTAAGATCCCAGGCATGTTTAAAGCCATCAAAAAAAAATTCTCTGGTTTCAATAATAAGTTGTCAGATAGCATTTTAATCACAAAAAAGGTTTGACTACCTTCTCCCCCATTGAAAATCCAGAGGCTTTTCAATAGTCTTCTACTTCACTGAAAACTCAGATTTAACTGAGGAACGTACCTCCTTCAGTGGATCAATGTGAAAGCAGCCGTCTAGTGTCAAACTCTGAGCATACATCATTGTGCACAGCAATGCTCAGTGAAGTAACAATGAGCCAAAAACATCTAAGAGAAAGAGGACTTTTATTTAGATAACATTGTAATTCTAATGTTAATCCTATAAATGTCAAAGAGGAATTTAGTGAGTTTTATTCCAATCAGGATGAAGGATGCAGGGCGTCACTCAGGTTGTGTGTAACATAAACATGCGATTTTGTGCTTTAGAAATAAAACTGACTTGAATGCGTAGAAATAATCATTGGTCAGGTGCTTCCAGAAAGCATTTTGTTAACCCAACATTAACACAAGGTGGTGCTGCTGTCTTGCTTGAAATCATTTGAGAGGCTCAACTCAGATTTGTCTATTAATAGAATTTTCCATCGATCTCTCTTTCAACAAAAATGTTGTTTACTTCAAAAATTTCAATTGTTACCCAGAGTTTACTTTTTAAAGAACTGTTTGTTTGACAGTTTTTACATTGAGAGACAGAAGAAAAGATGAATTTCACTTTTGAAATCAACTTGTTCCTCAATTGAATTTTTTTTTTTGGACTCAGATGACGTAGGTTTCTCTTCTCAGCGTCGTTGCAATAGTACTGTATAAAATGTAGCCCCAAGGGTTGTGCGTTTTGGGGGGTTTAATTGCTTGTCAATTCCTTTACGGATTTTCAATTTACCACATTGAATCCAATGTGTTTGACCTGCTTTCCGCCTTAGATACAGAGCGCTTCCACTCATGCATACTTACATTACACTTCAAGGATGACGCAGACTGTTACATCTGGCACTTCTAGCTCCGGTCTCTCCACCACACACGTGATCAAATGAGCAATGGTGCCTTTTTATTTTTCTTACAAAAAACAAAACAAAAACATGTTGAAACAGTTCAAATATGACCACTTGGGAAGCAAAATGCTATACCAAGATGACAGTGACCCAAAATATGATAATTAAAAAAAAGGAATTCATCAAGTAATACTAAAATAGAGCATTAAAATCAAAATGTTACAGAGATGCTTGCATGGAATAAACAACATGGCTAAAGACCACACTATTAGCTACCAGAGAGAAAAGACAAAGGTCCATTGCAATAAAAGAAAGACTGCCAAGTGCTGGGGTAAATATATATATCTGCTTCATTTGTCATGTTTTAGAACAATAAAATATAGGCCTCTGAGCTATCACTCTCGCCTTTGTCCTAATGTTGCCTGCAAAAATACCAAGAAAATTGACATATCCTGACAGTTTTAAAAAGTACACATACTGAGTATTATTTTACATCTGAGCAAGACTCGAGGTCACTATTTGTTACAAATAGTTATCAAAAGAAGCCTTAAGTTTCAATTTTCTGCAAGACGCTTCAACAAGAAAAATGGCTTTCCTGTGTCCAAAGCTTATTTTCATATATACCACTATAAAAAAAAACAATATTTAAAAAAAAAAAAAAAAAAAAAAAAGGAAAAATCACTAAAATATACACCGAGAAATTGAAACAAGGGTTCAAGGTACAAAAAAGCATTCAAAATAAAACTCAGTCTAAAATGAAAAGCAAATCAAAATGTTGATCCTTTTTTGCACCAACTGGTCAGCGACAAACTAAAATGGCGTCTTGAGGACGTTTCTTAGACAAGGTGAGATCCCTCCATCTTCCTTAGTGCAGTCTAAAAAGAGGTGTTTGGTCGGTCGGGCGAAACCCCAAATGGTCTCAAAAATCCAGGGGGAGAGAGAGATAGAGAGAGAGAGAGAGAGAGAGAGAGAAGGGGCGAAGGTGATGAGGGAGTGAATGTCGGCCTATTGAACTATACAAAGGGACCGAGGTGACAAATAAATTACAGTAACTCAGAAACAGGTGTCTGGAGTGTTTGGGCGGTGCAGTGGAGTTTGTGCGCACATCAGAATTGCTGCTGTTTTTCAGTGCAGTGCCTTGGGTTGCAGTAAAGCTGATTGTAAAGGAAACTGACAAAACAGACGTCAAATTGATGTTTTCTGGATTTTTCGGTGAGAGGACGTGGTTGCGTGAGAGTGCTCCTACTAATCATGATTGTCTTGTTCAGTTCAGTTCAGTGTCTCTACAGCAGGCACCTTCAGGAGGGGAGTAGAGTTGAACGGTGAAGTGTTTTTGGTGGTGGTGGTGGTGGTGGTGACTGTGCTGAAGGGAAGGGAGTAAGGATAGGAGGGGTTGGGAGGGATGGGTGAGGGGTAAGGGGGGGGGGGGAGGGTTGGTGGGGTCCTCTGAGAACTGGAGGCTTCAGTTTGGAGATTTAAGTGTCTTCATGGAATCTAACAGGCCTCCATCTCTAGCAGAGGGCCCGTAGCTGCTGCCTTCGCTTTGCATGTGGAGAAATTGTTGCGTTTTCCTCCTGAGGACAAAACAAAAAAAAAAAAAAAAAGAAGGAAAAGACAGACAGACGGGAACAAAAGACAGGCAGGTCAATCAAATGCACAAACTATGAAGTAACTGCATCTGTATACAAAAACACTGCTGCTCTTTTCTCATCTGTGAGGGAAGGGGGGGAAAAAAATGAGATTAGAAACACATTAGTAACCAGCACCAAAACACTGGTCACATTTATGTCACATTAACCAAAAGCAGACGTATCACGATGAGTCAGAGTGACTCGAGTGTGTCTCATCATGGAAGCATGCCTCCTCTGTGACAAATAACCCACGATTACCATCTACATAATCAATCTTTTTTTTCCCCCCTTCACAGTGTTACAGCTGATTGAATGAAAGCCTTCGCTGCAGTGTTGAGCAAAGCGCTGAACTACAGAGGGGTTATAGGTCAGTGGCAGGATGTGGGCCGGCCAAGCTTTGATCTAGTCCAACATGGGGGTTGCTGTGACCCAGCTGGCAGTGCTACGCTCTTCTTTGCCCTTCCCTGACTGACTCACTCCTCCTCTTGCTCTCTCGAGGCGAGCACCCAATTGTATGGCTTCTGGTTGACATTTAGGCCGCCGCTCCAGGTGGGCGACGGGAGAACAAGGATGGCAAATAATTCTACAGCACAGGAGGATCCCCGCATTGACCCAGTTGGTTAAAAACTAGTTCAATGAACAATGTTGGTAATTATCTGGACGGGTTCAGGTGCAGATTGACGCCGCTGTGTGAAAATGTTACCTGACTGCTCAATCCACTTCACAGGACTCATGAAATTGGCCCCTTTCCCTGACAGGGAAATTGTTTGTCAAGCTGCAAAAGTGTTCTTTTCCCTCTCATGATCCGGGCTTGAGCTAACATAACAGAGTTAGCTTCAGTTATTGACAAGCCAAGGAGAGTTATTTTAGACCCGAGCAGCATCAAATAGAATCTGTGATCAAAGTGGAGAGGCAGAGACAGAGGTGGATGGATGCCTCCTGCGACTAAAAAGATGGATGTTTTGTGAAGACGAAAAAAGGAAAAGAAACGGTATTAGTTTGCTTTTCCCTTGTGGCAAAGCCAAGAGTGCGTTTTTGTAGGAGAGAAGTCAGCTGAGCCCTGCTGCTCGCTGCATCTTAACACTCAAAAGCCATAACACACAGACACACACACACACACACACACACACACAGACACACACACACCACCCTGCAGACTGCTTTACCACATGTGGATAAAAGGGAACAGAACAGAGGCCACCTTTCCCGAGGAGAGCTGACCCTGAGCCGCACGGAGTAGAAACTGAAAGGAGCCCAGCGCTCGGAGAGAGAGAGAGAGAGAGAGCGAGCCCCTGTCGCTTTTATTTACCTCCGCCGCCCTCTCTCTTTTCATCCCAGGATCTCAAAGCGGGCCCGCACGCCCGACACTGCACCCTGTTTCCTGGGGAGCATTTTTCCTTCCCCCACCACAGACATGAAAGCGCTGGCCTTCCTGCCTGGGGAAGAGGCCTGAGGGGCTGCGGGCGAGAAGTGTGCGAGTGTGTGTGTGTGTGTGTGTGTGAGCAAGCTTCAAAAAAAGGTTGGTGGTAACGGCAGGGGTGTGTAGCCTACTTGCGTGGTGGTTGGTTGTAAGGGGCACCAGGCCAGCTCTTCACAAGGTCCAGCCGACACAAACACTGGGATTCAGGAGCAACTTGACCCCTCCTCTCCCCTCACCTCCCTCCATCCCCTCCTCCTCCTCCTCCTCCCCCTCCCTCTACATTAGTGCTCAGGAATGCCGGCTGGACTTTTTTTGCAGGAAATGAAACGCTCCTCTGTTCAGAGGGCTAGCGAAGGTTTAATCTCCCCCCTTCTCTCTCCCCCAATTCCTTTTCCTCTATGGTACGGAGGGAGGGAGGGAGAGGGGGGGGAGTCGGACAAGCTCTTGCCCAGCTTTTGAAGTGTGGGAGGTTAAGATAACTGGCACAGCCTCGCGTCTCAATCGCCGCTTTCACCTCCCAGGCCAAATCAAAGTGCCCGCAGCTGGGGCCCGCCTGCCTTATAGCCCCCTAACCTCTAAACCCACCGACCCACCCACCTCCTCAGCTCCTTCTCTCCCTGCACACAGCTCCGGGGGTTTCTTTTGGTGCCATTAAAAAGGAAAACACTGCCGACAAATTACTCTAAAAATAAGCCAAGTGGAGAGAGGTGTCTCCAGCACAGGCTGAGCCACAGACTTTACCATGGCAGAGAGGAGAGGGGAGATTTGGATGAGAAACGAGAGGGAAAGACTGAAGGGCTGAGAGAGACAGAGAGCAATGCAAGTCAAGGAAGACGGGTCAGAGTCATCTTAAGAGATGAATCCATTTTATTACATGCTTGGGTTTCATTATCGTAGTCGTGGCCATTATTTTTTTATCAGTTTTGATAACATTTAACAGTTAACTTTTAAGACGGTGACATTGCTAAAAAGATGTCTGACAGGGCAGGTGAGGAGTTAGAAGATTAGCCAAATTGTGTGCAAGCCAACAGTCCGATTATCTAATCCACTTTATTCAGTAGTAAAACTGAAACTGAACACACTTAAATAATTCCTCATCGCACTGGAATAGTTTGTACGGTTGGTTGAACAAGGAAGCTGGTCTGTCATCTGTGATGGACGTTTATTAACAGCTTGTGTGATACATTTTACCATTTCATACATTTCTTACCCCATTGGACTTCTTTTGAGGAATCTTTTCCATGTATCACATGGCAGGAATTCATCTATAAAGTACAATCTTATTGTTGCCGATAGTAACGACACCCAAGATCTAATAAACTGGAATCGTCCTTTAAGTTACAAGTCCGGGCACAGACATGTTTTCACCCGTGCTAACCAAAATTTGGTTCACGGGCTGCAAATTATTATTGGATAATTATTTCTTTCAAATCTGATGACTAAAAGAATAATGGCACTGCTGCCATTTTTAATTCAGCCTAAGATCCAGGAAAAACTAAGTGCCAACCCTTTGTTACATCATCCACTCTGCTGAGTCTGGCTCAGACTAACAGACTTGTGAGTTCTAGGGAGTAATTGTCCGCACATTTAGTTGAGAGCTGCGGTGGCGTGTCTTGGCAGTGACCTTGTCCAGGATTGCACAGCTGGCTTTGGTGACACCTTTTCAAAGGAACCTCGTCTCTATACATTTGTGGCAGTGCCGCTCTTAAAAGACACAAGGGAAAAATAAACGAGCAGGCCAATAAAAAAAAAAAAAAAAAAAACACCTGGAAGACAAAGCGATGTTTGAAACAAAATGCTCTGCACTGTCAGCACTTTCTTCAGCTCAGACATTCAACATAAAAGAAATCACCCCTTCAAAAAAAAAATAAAAGCTTTGAAATTTTTAACCTCCAATCAAAAGGCAGGCTCAGAGGATGTTGATTTTTTTCCACAGGGGCTATCAGAAACTAACAAGTCAGTCGGGGGGGTCTGAAAGGGTGAAGAGAAAGAAGAGGGAAGACGGCGTCTGTGTTAAATATTGGAGAGAAGGGAAGGGTGGGGTCTGGTTGTGGTCAGAAAGGGGAAAGGGGAGGGGAGTCACTAAAAACCCAAAACCTCAGGCATGTGTGGGTGAGACTGAGGGAATAGAGGAGGGTGTGGGAGTAGGGGGAGTGGGGGCGGGGTTGGAGGGGGGTAGTTAGAGGCGTTGCCCACATCAGAGGCGGCATCGCTGGGGGGGCCCAGGCAGCTGAAGTCTGGCTGTGTGCCCCCGCACGGCTCAGTGTGAGCCACTGCAGGCTGGGTGATGCTGGTGGGGAGGGTGGGAGGCTGCACAATGACTGCTCCCCTCTGCTGTGGTCTCGCTTCACCTTCAGGACAGCAGAGAGGAGCAGGAAAAGGGAGGAGCACGCGAAGAAGGGAGGCAGAAAATGAGTGAAAAAAAGGATAAGAAAGATGGAGGTAGGGGTCGAGGTTTTGCCTCCTTTCACAATGGTCAGACTGACTGGAGTAAAATAAAAATAAACACTGCTTCCTTCAGCCCCACTGTCCTCTTCCTGTCTGTCTGTGCGCCCCCCCCCCCACGGTACCTGGGGGCCTTTCATTCAGAGATAAGCATCTCACGGGGGGGGGGACTGTTTTATAAGGTCACATATCTCCGCCTCTTCCCGAAAAGGGCTGCAGTGCCTCAAGGAGCCACAGGGGTGAGTGAGGGGGAGGAGGAGGAGGAGGAGGAGGTGGGGGGGCACAGACGGAGAGAGAGAAAGAGAGGAAGTGGGGAAGACATCACAAAAAGCCACGACACTGGACCCTCATACTGTTACTGCAGCTGGCCAAACCACCACACAATGGGCCCGTGACTCAATCAAAACAAATTTCGAGCCCCAGTCTAAACACTGGGAGCACTATAGCTGCATATTCTCACATGTAAACGAAGACCTCCGATAGGGTTAAACCCCCCTCTTATTTTTTCTTCCTCTTAAAAGTGTCAAATAGGGCTGCCAGGCCTCTATAAGACATGCATGTCATGTTGTACTTCTAAGCTAAAACCACATATGCATACTTAAATTACATCAAGTTTGACATGCTGCCACCCTCTGGAAGTCCATATACTAAGTGCTGAGAGGGCCATTTTTCTTCACAGAGTAGGCTTTGTGGAGGTCAGGGGGGTGAGAAAACGGGAGGACTGTCGGGGTGAACATTTCCGATTCCA
This sequence comes from Pempheris klunzingeri, assembly GCF_042242105.1. Lineage (NCBI taxonomy): Eukaryota > Metazoa > Chordata > Actinopteri > Acropomatiformes > Pempheridae > Pempheris > Pempheris klunzingeri. Next base: position 11,053,920 of record NC_092014.1, on the reverse strand, counting down.
TTTCCTACCCACAGAAATATTAGACGGGGCGTCGCTCTGATTTGAGCCCAAAATCTCTCTCCTCCACCTCCCCCTCATAACTATTTTTTTTTTTCCTCCCTTTTTGTGTGAAGTACAGTTTTAAAAACATCCTCTCATCTACTGTGTGCCGCTCAGAGCGAGACCCAGAGTCAGTTTTGCGATCCGGATTCCTTCCCCAATTATCCTAGGTCACTAATAAGGCGGGGTGTGGAGGCACCGGGCTGTGCCGCAGTGGCCTAGAGGCTCGGTGCCAAATTGAAACGACTCGGGAAATAGAGGCAGACGCTGAATCTTGCCTAATTGCAGCCCGAGTTTGTGGCTGGCTGCTCAGATGTGTGTGTGTGTGTGTGTGTTTGTGCGAGAGAGAGAAATGTGAAGGGAGTGATGAGGGTCTGAGAGAGAGAAGATGAGAGGCAACAAATAAAAGGAGAGAGGAGGGGAAAGAAATGAGGGATGGGGACTGAAGGATGAGTGGCAGTTGAGTGAGATTGGGTAAAATCAGAACTCGAGAGAATGAGGGATTTTCTTCTGGCCCCTTTCTTACCCTCCCCTTTCCCCTAACACACTCACGGCCTCCTCTCTCCTCTACTTCCCTCTACGCTCATCAAAGTCTTTTGACAGCTGACTTCTGGCTGCACACATCAGAGGGAGCAGAGCCGGGGCACGACTGAGACGGAGAGGAGGAGAGAGAGTAGCCACCAACGCTCCTGCTCGAACAACACTTTCTTTCATGATTCTGGACCAGGACTTGTGGTTAATTGGATAATTGTACGGTATAATTGTTAAAAAGCCAAGATACCCTGGATCATGTGATCAAAACTACAACCCCTTGGACAAGCGCATGGGTAGCCTGACTTGTAAGGACATGCATTTTTGCTGGTCAACAAAAGAGCATCTTCCAAAAGAGTCTGAGCAAGACGACTCGCATGCAGTTTTAGTGCAGTTTGCAAGTGTTTGCAACTCCGTGGCCCTTGCTGGCCAGATTAAAAGGCCACCTTTGTTAAGTGTCTCCCCCCGGTGAAAGAAATGTGCAGTAGCTGAAACGGGTGAAAGCCTGCAGGGCATGTATGTGTCTCGGCCAGATAACCATCTCAAACGGCTGTGAATCAGCGGGCTTAGTCAGACAAAAGGCTAACCATACGACAGGAAGCGAAAAAAAAAAGAAAGAAAAAAAAGGAGAGAAACAAGATAAAGAAGGGCGCAGAGACAGCGAGGAAAGGACGGGTAAAACTGCACATTTCCAGTCAGTGTAAGAGAAAGGGGCTGGGACACGGAGTGACGAGGGGAAGAAAAGGAAACCCTCGTTTCACATTGTCAGAGTAATGACTTCTCAGAGTGCTGTTCCAATGTGGTGAGAGCCAGCTGTGTGGCGGGCCCAGTGTTTGACATGCTAAAGATAACAAAGAGAAGCAACGGCAAGCCATAAAACACTGCTCGCCAACTCAACTCCTGGTTTGCCTCACAGGCAGAAAAACTCAGCAACTGCCATAAAATATGTTAATATGAACATGTATTAAGTCAATTTTCCCTTCATAAAATCTACTTAGACAGAAGAATTTCCCTTTGCTATGCTGAATACGCTTCATTATGGCTGTACAAGTGCTAAAAATATAATCTAATGGAGCAAATGTTCGCTGTGTTTGAACCATCCTGCAAAAAGGTGTTCGAATTGTGTCCTCAAAATTAACTCATTAACAAATTTCCTTTCATATTTTCCTCATGGAGGAGAGACAGATGGGGTAGAGGCTGGGGCAGATGAAAAGAAATAGACAAACGAGTTCATTTAAAGATGTTTTTTGGCGTCTACACCAAGCTAACCTCAATCCAGCTCTTTGGGATCTGCATAAATTGAGGGCTTGGGGAGTTGTGGCAGTATCCTTGGTATTATGCATATTAGTTTAAGGCTGTCACTGAGAATCAGCAAGGGTGTCCATCCCGCTGCGGCTAGGCGCTGCTAATTATTGGATCAGAGATAAAGTCCTTTTTAGCGCTCGCTCTCTCTGCGCTTTGAAAACCGGCTGTGGCAAGAAGAAGGAAAAAAAAAAAAGAAAAAGAAAAGAAGCCCAATTTTGGGTTCAGGGAGAGCCACTGGGTCAGGAATCGATCAAGTGGAAAACCTTTGTCTGGTTGGGGTGATTTCGACGTAAGACCAGATTTGTCACATCTGCCCGGCTTTCTCTGCTGCCGAAAGGGAGCGGAACAACAGGATGCTGCCAGACTCACAGTGAGGGAGAGTAAGAGATGGAAAGCAAAAAGAGAGAGAGGGCGAGGGAGGCTGAAAGAGGGAAAATAGAGTTGCCTTTGCCACATATTGGGAACGTTAATCCTTCTTTTGACAAAGAAAAAGAACAGGTGACAGTTCGGTGAGGGTTTGACATGTCATAGGAATCAATATATCTCAACTGATTCATGTGTTTAAAAAATGAAAAAAAAAAAACCACAACTATGGTGTGCCTTTGTTAGGGAAGCATTACTGACACCCTAAAACCCCAGATACCATGAAATCTTATTAAGGTATAGCATCTCATTAAGTTCCTGCCAAACAAGCTGCTGAATCCTGCTCTGCTTCACAAAGATGCAGAGAGCGACAACACGTGTAGTCCATATGGGGCTGGGCTGACATCTCAGCCTCCATCAGCAGTATAAAAAAAAAAAAAAAATGTTCTGGGCTTGTTAACCGTTTTCAGATGTATTATTTAGCCCATGTTTAGAAAACACCAAGTGGATGAGCTGTCTGATTTATTAAGCAATATTTTTTTTTCAAAACCTTTTTTATTTGGACATTTTTCTAACACACGATGGAAGAAAAATGCGCCGTAAACTGCTGACACAACTACTGACCTTTCATCTAACCAGCGCTCAACACAAAAACGTTCAATTGACCAATTCAACATGCACACACATGTACGTTTGCATACGCACACACAGAAAATCCAAATGCCCATTGTGCTGGGGCCATTGAGCAAACTCCACACACAAAGCACAATCCCTCTTCAGGCCTTAACACCACCGACACAATGACTATGGCGAGGTTAGGGTGGACCTTTTTAGGATTAGTCTGTGAGTACATACTCTCAAGTCAGTGTTTAGCAGTTTAAAAAGACTTGACATATATTGAACTGATCAGACAGGGAGGGGATAGAGGGGTTTGTCTTACCATTTTCTCAGATGTACGCCGTTTTCATTCTCTGGCCTGTACCTGCAGAAAATTGCATCTTTTTTAAAAAAAAATTTGAGGTATCTGGACGGCATAGATCTTTACCGTCCATTTGGCCTACACAGTGTACAGGTCTAAGAAATACTGACATTTTACTTAAGATGTAATTCTCAATGGATTACAGTTGCAGTGCTGAGAGGAGGCTCATAAGCGCAGCTAAACAAGGTCAGCAGAAAGACATACTGTAGTGCAGCAGGCAAACAAACGCAAAGCCCAGAATCGGTAAGTAGTCGTATAGAATGGACAGACTAATCCCAAAGTAGGTGTAATATGTGAAGACGGGGATGAGAGAGAGGTTAGGGACAAATGGAAGGATGTATACAAGGAAAGTCGAGGACTGTACTGCCTGCACTGAATCAAGCCAGTCTACTGAAGCCAGAATGAGGACAGCAGGGGACACTAGTTTGGTTAGTGTATACCTCTACTTGTCAGCTTTATAGAAGTTTGTCCCTGTCAGTTAGGAGATTAGTTGTTTTTTTTTTTACAGCTTTACAGAGTGTGCATTAGTGAAAATGCAGCAGTATGCTGTAAAAGTTGATATGTAGTCTATGGAAAGATGGTGCAGCTCACAACTGATGCAACGCACAAAAAAAGAAAAAGAAAAGGAACTGGAGGGACCGTTGCTTACCTGGGGCCGATTCCTGCATCTTCTCCCTCTTCCGCTTCTTCTTCTTTCCCTAAAAAATATACAGAGGAACACATAAAGTGTGGCTCCAGCACTCACGCTCACTAGACCACTCTGATATCCTGCTGCTGACTGCCATGTTCACTCATCCCCTGCTGGGCATCCAACCAGCATCCCTTGGACTCCGGACTTCACTGCAAACTGCCACGCTGAGAGGGATGGACCAACTGAGTCTGGGCTGATGTCAAATGTCTTCTACCTGCTTTCAGCTTATTTTAAATGTCTTATTTTCTATCATTTTTGGGCCTTTTTCCAAGCTAAGAACGTCCTACCCAGATAGAGGCAGCTTGTCCTGCTGCCGTGACCAGTCTGTGTCACATTTCCTCTGGCTTTGAAGTCCCTCTAATGACAAACATTAACATTAAGTGCAATTAAAAATGCTCACTGTAATTAGGCTAGTCTAGCTCAATGGCTGTGAAGAGCACCACTCTTCTTCCAGCGAGGTGGTGGGAGTGTGTAAGGATTTATAGCTTATGCTAAATCCCCAGGGGGGAGACTATAGGTATAGATAGCAGCGTAGAGTCGTTCTAGTCAAATATGAGCAGCACTTTGGTTTCCTGCTGCAAAGTCTGCTAATCCACTTATTCATGAGCTAATCTGCCTTCTACTGCTGCGGCAGACAGGGAAGAAGAGAGGCTAAGTGAGAGTGGGTGAGAGAAAGGATGAGAGATGGGGTACACAGCGAAACTGTGAATGCCGCACGCTCTCCATGCCGGCGCGTTACCTATTTTGGGTGTTTCCAGGCATGATGTAGAGTTGAGGATTTTGCTGTGGGAGGGGTCACAGAATAACGCTCACTTAGATATAAAATTGACTTGTATAAAATGTTTTGCGTTAAACATATCGTTTTCATTCATCTCTTTGGTATGCCAAGTAGAAAGCTTTTCCTCTACTCCCCCCACTCCTACCCGTCAAATATGTTTGTACCAACAAAGCTGGAAATTAAATGGGAACTGGGCTAACTGTCACTTGCTGATGTTGTGTATCTTTAACTGTGCTGTGCTTCACTGGGAGCAGAGCTGCGAAACTGTCTCCCCCCTCAGCGAGGCATTTTGGCAGCGGAGCAGTGGAGGCAGAAGGAGGAGGGATGCTGTCGGTGTCCGAGGGGAGGCAGATAAACACCACAAAGCACTTTGGTGGTGGAGTGAATGTGAGTGCCGGAGCCACACTTTTAATAAAGGCTGGTGCTCTCTCTCTCACAAATTCATACACACCACATACTCGGAGACAGATCTGACAACTTCCAAGCAGATACACGAACACACACACACACACACACACACAAACACACACAGTAATATATACCAAAAACAGACTGCATCTTAAATCCAGCTGAACCTCCCACATTCACAAACAAAATGGGCAGCTGGAGGAGCAAAGGTTGCTGCTGCTGAATGCTGTGCTGTACGATCCAGCCTCCTCAACTCAGTCTAACAGGTGCTTTTTACATCCAAAGCTCCATGCTGATATGGAACATCAAAGACTAGCATAACCATTACCAGGCAGTTTTCACTCACTGTGGCAATAATAATGTCCACGATACTACAATCCATTTTAGTGAGGATGGTAATATAACAGTGAATCACACATGAATAACACATTAGGCTGAAACAAAGGGTCCCGCAAATGGACCCCATTAGCATGGCGCCTACTAGTGTGAATTAGTGTGTGTGTCATTATTGTGTGCCATTTAAAGAACAAGTCATGCAACACTGACATAAACAAACAACATAAATCAACATACACACACGCACGCGCACCTCTGCCAATCTGTTCTGTTGATACTTACATAATTGTCTCGAGCAGACCAGCCTGGGTAGAGCTGCATGTGGAGCTGCCGTTCCTTGCGGGCTAACTCATAATACTTAGCTTGCTCTTCCCGAGATAAAGCATGCCACTGTTTCAGTACAAAGGAGATTAGGGAAAAAATAGCATATAGTCAATTACTGGCATGCACTTGCATGTTCCCTGCATAGAGAAGTGTGCTCGTGTTTTGGTAAAAAGAAAAAAAAAAACACCAAAAAAAAAAAATCTTCTTTTCAACTTCCAAACGTTTGGTATAGAAAAAAATTGGGATAAAAGGGAGACAAAGAAGAAGGGGGACACATGATGAAGAGATTAACATGCACAAGAGTCAGAGAGAGGGAGAGAAGAGAAGGGGAAAAAAAAAACTTTGATTTCGTATCAAAACACTGGTTCCAATTTAGCAGCGCTTTTTATTCAAACTATGTCAGCGAGCAATTACCCTATGCAGGCCACAAACTAGGCTTTGCTGTGGCTGGCTGCCTCAACCGCCAGGCCTATTCGTTAAGGCTTTTAACATGGCTCTGTGGTTCCACTCTTTTCCCAATCCTCAAAAGGAACAAATTTTGTCATTTCCAACCGTGCCATTATCCAGGCATATTTTATTAAAGCCAATTTGATTAAATGTCAGTTAGATAGGCAGTCTGTATCTGTGCTGCTGAGAGGGAAGTAATTGGCTGGGGCAATCATTAAGACAATAATCACAACTAGTTCATAAAAGACAGTATGTTAATGGAGGGAGGAATCTTTGTACTTTTTAAACTAATTGGGCCAGGGAAGTCGGTCCATGCATCTTCTTTAGAGCCATGGCTTGCACTGTGATCTTCTGGTGATTTAATGCAATCAGCAAAGTACAGTGACAAAAAGAATGAGATCGGTGTACCTACCCTTCGTCCCAGAATCTGATTGATGGCAGCGCTCTCCTTCAGCGTGCACTCGGCGACCACATTCGCACGCATCTCTTTCATGTAGAGCATGAAGGCGTTTAGCGGCTTCTTGATGTGCGGTCTTTTGGGCTCCTGCTCCTTTCTCTGTTCGTGCTGGGGTTTCCTGTGTAGAAAAATACCATCAGCAACACGGATGGTAAAGGCGAGGAGGAAACAAAATAGAAGGAAAGAGGGAAATTGTGGTGCCGCAGTGGCGACAAAAGCAGCAAAGGTCTGGTTGCTCTCATCCATTGGTGAGGCAGCGTGAGAGGGGTTACCACGCCATGGGCCCCTGCCTCTTTAATCATGTGCAGTTGCAGTCACAGCCCTTCATGCAGAGAGATTACTTCACCAGTAATGGCAACCAAACCTTCTTTAAACCAATGCACACTCAAAGACACTCTGCTCCCGACTTACTTTCTAATAACCTTTTTGATACTAGTGCAGTCTTGGTACTGGGATGGCCATGAATAATGGAAATATCAGTGATAACCACTTCAGGGCGCTCACAGCACTTCCCACTACGCTCACTGGGGATGTGAATTCAGTTCATCTGAGCACTAATCTGGGACCTGTATCTGTTGCTGGCTAAGTGTGTTGTGATCCCTGAGGCCAAATGAAGCATAGGCCCGTTATCAGTAGAGCATGGGCCTTCGCTGCTTATCTGTTCACATCAAGGGAATGAGAACAAGGCTCTGACAGAGGGTTTGTTCAGCAATGGCCTACTGTAGCGATGGAGTGCGCAAATACCTGGAAGTATGTCGTCTCAGAAAACAGCAGATAGAGGAGGTGGTAGGAAGGTGTTTTGCGTTTGCAGGACTCACATGTGCATGATGTCCGTTTCATGCAGAGGCTCATGTTTGACCTGTGGGTTGACGATGGCCGGGTGTGGGATTCCTGTGGCGTGGGGACCTGGGGGGCCGGGCACCATGTGGTGTGAGAACCTGTAATAACAGCAGACTTTGATTAATTAAAGAGGACGAAGAAGGACAGTAGCATGACAGCGGCAACTACGAGTCACCTCAGTGAAAAGAAAATACTTGCGCACACTTTAAACAGCGTACATCAACAAGGAAAGAAATCCAGCCACACATATTCATTCACTTGATGTTAGATGTTAACAGCTTAGTATTTAGTTGTGTATGAGGTTCTTTCCACTCTAGATCTTTATTAAGGCCTCTAAGAAGTGTTTAAATTAACTACTCGCAACTTAAATATGTGCAACCTGTAACAAGGAGGTATTGTTCAGAATAAGGGATCACAATTTTGCTTTATAGGATTACATGGATATTTTCAGGTCTGTCAATATCCAATATATCCAAAGATCCAAAGAACTAAAGTCACCACTGAAGTAAGGAAATACATGTTTCCATGAGTTTGTGCTTGTGCCTGCCTCTCACTGCTGCTCAAGAGCAATGAAGGTCGGGTAAAATAAGAGAAACAGACTGATTTTCAGTATTTTTATAATCTGTTTTAATTCATTTGAGTTTGAGAAAGCGTTAGATATGCTTTTCTTTACTGGTCACTGCCTCAAATTCTTTGAGATTTATATGAGATAATAAGTAGTAGAGTTTGTACGTTGTCATCAGGCCCTCAGCGGGTCCATAATAACTGGTTGTGCGGTACAAACTATGACCAAAGATCCCAACTCAGAACTGGGTTCTTCAGGTGGAGAAGTGGGGAAAAGTTCCTAAATTTGTAAAACGTTCTTGAACCAAGAAGTTGGCCAATATATATATATACTGTAGGTATTCAGATTTAAGGGGGTCTGAGGAGGGAAGCAAGAGGAGAGCGTCTGGGCTTTAACCGTCACCTGATCCTGCACCTTACATCTGGCTTCACTCAGAGTGTGCCTAAAGCCCCGTCTTTGCAAACATCGTGCTTACAGAGTATGAGATAGTGAGGAAGAAGAAAGACAAAGAGGGCAAGATATGTTGAGAAAAGGAAAAAAACAGCACAAGGATGGCAATGACGAGGATGCAGTCAAAAAAAGCAAGACAGAAAAGATACTAAAAAAAAAAAAGTGCTTCACAAACATGAAGTGAGGCTCAGAGACAGAAGTGCTTCCAGAAAGCTTTGATGGGGGGGGTTAAGCAGCCATATGGTTATGCTGGGGCACGTATGCGGAGATGTGTTTGACATGTGCTGGGCACACAAAGGAGAGATGTGGCTGAAGCCGCAGCCGTGCAGCAGGAACAGCCAGAGGCAGGCCTCCCCTATGTAGGCGGATGCTGCAGGCCACCCTTCCTCCATTCAGTACGTAGGGCTAGAACAGTGTCAGTGTGCGTCTGATGTGAAGAGACAGGATAGTAATTGCTACTTGTTTACATGAATCAACTGTGCATGCTTTTGCTTTTGTTTGTCTGTGACTCACCATCCCAGCGGTGGCGTGATCTGGCCCACTCCACCAGGAGACAGGGAGTAGAAGTTGGTCATGTCTGGTCCGGGGTGATGCCTCGGCATTCCTACACAAACGACAATAACATACAGATGGTAAGAAAGCATTCAAGTTCGATACGATGCAATCTTTCGACTACATCTACATGCAACGCATCCAAATACCAATCGAACTGTGTCTGTAGCACAGAGTATTAAAACAAAGTTTCAAAAATGTCAGGCCATAAAAACATATAGAACAGTAGAAACACTGTAAAGAACAGCTTCACTGTGAGACCATTGCATTTCTGGTTGTTATAAAAACATTTTACATTTAAATAGGATGAGCGTGGATGACGTGCCAAATGTGAGCATCAAATAGATCCGGTTGTGTTCTTTGATCATACATTTCCTGATTTAACCTTCTTCACAGCCGCTTGTGTCAAGACAATATTAAACAATGTTGTATTCCAGAGGTTTGGCTTGAGAGAGGGTTTAGAAAACAATCCTCCTCAAAGTAAGGTATCAAATTTAGGTATCATACTGATGCCAATCTCAGAGGGCGACCTAGACGCATTGATCGAGCAAGCAGGATCGGGATTGATGTGGATCTGGTATCGGACATGGTGTGACCAACCAATATGACAGTTTCCATAACAATATCATTATAAAAATCAAATTGTTTCCACTATAATTAACATTCATTCACATTTTTTTTGGGCCACAGCAATCCCTTGACTCATTAGCTTATGGAAATATTCCACGCAGTAAAGTTAAATTGGATTGGTATTTGTTAACAGTAAGATATCACAATCTGTATCACGGGAAAAGTTGGATCAGTGCATCAATACAATTAGGAACAATCTGTGAAAGTTTCCAAGGTTAATAGTAAAGATTTTTTTTGTTTAAAACCTATTAGTCCTTCTCACCTTTCCCATCCTGCTTCACTGCAAGTCAAGGACAGAGCACATGTCGTCACTTGAACATGTCTCTTGACCTCACATTATCAACCAGTAAGAACAGGATAATATTTTCCTCGCTTAGCTTAGAGCCCTTCCAGTGTGTTTCAGCTTCTTTAAGCTGGTTAATTGAGGCTTCCTCTTTGTGGTAAAGGCTGCTGCTCTCCCTTTAGACACGGGATTGACTTGGACTAACTGTCGGTGGATCTTCAGGACTAAGCTCCTCCATCTCCAGCTCGCCTGCTCCTGCAGGGTTTCAAGGTCGACGGGTGTCCCTTTTTGTCGGAAGACTAAACTGGGAATGGGGCTGTAAGATGACTAAAATTCAATAAAATCTGTAGCGACCCATGTCTTCTTGTCTAACACCTATTTGGGTTTTTTCGTTTTAGAGCAGAGAACGTAATAATACGATTGAAAGACTATAGATATCAGGGAATTCTGTTCATACACAGACAAGTGCAATGTCTGCTCAAACACACACACACACACACACACACACACACACAGACACACACAAAAAGAGGGCAAATGCCTCCAGATTAGCACCATCTTCTAATCCCTGCTGGAGCCAGTCTTTTCTCCCTGCCTCTATCTTTTCTCTCCCTCTTTCTCTCTCCAGGCTCTGGTCTGAAGGGGCCTCCCTCCTCAGAGAAGCAGGGCGAGCGGGGGGCTTATATCTCTAAAGCCAATGTTGCAACGCTGGATTCATGGCGTGCAAAGCACTACCCCCTGCCCACTAATCCACCACGAAACACTCCTGAGGGCCCTCCTGAGGGCAGAAGGGAAGGAGGCAAGGGGTGAGGCAGTGAGGGAGGAGGAGAGAGCCCCAGCGTGTTAACCTTGTCACTCACACCCCTAAGGTGCCTAATTACTCACTCCCCTATTCGCACGTTCCTGTTGACACCCAACAAACGCTTCACACATGCGTTTCCTTTCAAAGCAAGCAACGCAGACACGATTCTCATTGTAAAACCTAGAAATAATCTATTTTCAAAACCGTGTTCCCATGTTACATTTCAATTTCTTTAAACAAAATACATATAAGGTTTAGATGTAAAATGTTCCGAGGCTCCCCCCGTTCGACCTTCCATTTTGCATTGCGGCCCTGTGCATATTAGAGCCCATAATGAGAAAATCCATGATTGTTTTTCATAATTAACGAGCAGATCAAAGTCTGAGCCCACTAAGGAAGGCAGTGCAGCAATTGGTCGATATGAGCAAGAGAGAGAGAGAGAGAGGGACAGAGAGAGAGAGAGAAAGAGAGAGGGGGGGTGCAAGAGAATAAGAGATTTCATTTTAAGCATCTTCAGCTTAGCTCTGCTGGTACACACACATGAATATGCCTAGGGAAATCATTTGCAGCTAATTCTGCAACTGGATTGCTTGGACATGGATTTCTGTTGGTCTGTGAGTGCAAAGATCAAATATAGTAAGAAAAATTCCTCCAGGGGTCTTCTCTGCTCGTCTGTGTTTGTCAAAAACTTTTGCGGATCTCTATGGACTGGCAAGAACAACACGAGCAGTAAGATGGAGAGCATTGCATCATAAATTGTACTACATGACAACAAATTTCGGGAATCGAATGCGTGCATGTGCGCACAGTGTATTTATTGCTCAATTCCATGTCAACACAATTCTTTCCTGCTTCCGTTGGAAAAAAAATATTCAACAAAAATGTGTCTGATGCATGATTCCTCTGACATATGTGGAGCACAGTTTCTTTATATGTCTCACTCCCTTCATCTCACTCCGCTGTGTGCTCTTGTGCTCAGTTCTACATTGTTATTTATAGCTGGTCCCTCAGAACCTCCCAGCCTCACCATCATCGCCTACATCCTGTCTGATCCCTCTCCTCCTTTTCAACTGGCAGCCGCAGAAGAAGAAAGCCACGAGAGGAGAAAAGGTGCGGGGACAAAACTATGGAGGGCCCACGTCTTCTCGCATTCGGGAGAAGCTGCCAAAGTTTCCAGCTGAGCGGGGTTGAGGAGCTCGTCCAAACTGCTGAGGAGCTCCTCTGCAGCTGTCAGAGCTGGAGCTTGATGTTGTTACTGTGAGGCGAAGAGTGCAGACGGAGAGGGCAGCAGAGCTCAGTGCGCCGCCCCACAAGCTGCTTCAAATGAGTTCATGCTAAGAGCTGATAGAAAGGATGACTTTGCTGTCACACATTGTGGTTTGCTTGTCTCTGATTCCTGACAGTGTTGGCAGATACGCATGTAAAAAAAAAAAGTTCCGTGCAGTTCATCGTTCAACATTTTTGAAATATTTTGAATGAAATAACACTCTGAATCTGCAAAGTAGTAACTGTAGTAACTCCTTCGTTCTCCCAGAGTGATGTCTAAAACCTTATAGACCAATGATTACCAGTTTAGAGTTTAAATGTTTATCCCTTTAACGCCAAGTGTATCATATTTGATACATGAGTTTTTGAGACCTCTACATCATCAGTGTGATATTTTGGTTTTTTGTATCTTATCTGTGTTTTATATGTTTTTGTTTGTTTAAGATGAACAAACTGTGAGCAATAAATTGCACAAAAATGCCGGATGTAGCAAAAACGATACAAACTAAGACTTTTTAAACTTCATTTTTTTTTTTTGTAATTTGTCAGAAGGTTCAACAAACACTCCAGTTTCAAAGAAATTTGAATTTTCTGGCAATTTTTTCATGGTTCAGGCATTAAAGGGTTAAATGTAATAATGCCTATTGAGAAAAAAAAACTTTTAGTTGCTGTTTTTTTTTCTGGTTTTGGTCTTGGGAGCGAAAAAAATTGGATCAGTGCATCGCTAATTATTAAGCCTCTTTTTGTTCACTTAAGTAGTTCAGATGAGAGAGATCTTTTTGTCCATTCTGAAAATATCACCAGTACTTTGAATTTGCAAAGCAAAAAGAGGCATTTGGGAACTTGGATAATAAAGTTCTAGTACAGAAATCCTGCTGCTGCACAGCTGTCGTAGATGCTGTGAATGTTGTCATGTTCTGATCCATTTGCTCTGTCTCTACCTTGTTTGTTGTTGGCATCCTGGTGATGACCAGAATGGGATCCTGGGGCGAAGTGCTCGTCACTGTACGTGATCAGTGGGGTGAGTGGGTGGACTGCATGGGACGGCTGCACCACAGGGACTTTGTTGGACTGTGGAAAAAAAAATACAAGAAGATTTAAAAAACAGTGTGAAAGAGTGATGACTTTATACATGAGCTGCGACTGCATTATTCCATGAGCAATATGGTCCTGTTCCCTGCCACATGACCCAGGGACTGGTACAGCACATATAGCACGGGTGGTCTGCCTCCTTGTAGATGTGGCAGAGGCTTAATGGTATGGTCATGAAAAAAGTAACTAAAAACATTCTTCAATTTCTTTTCTTTTAGTAGCCTGAGCCCAGCACCTTAAAAACTTTGTTTAGCCTAGGTCAGCAGGACTGAAAACCCTCTTCCCTGAAGGAAGGAGGAAAAACAAGTCAAAGAGGTGCATGAGCATGTTTGAGACAGCAAACAGAGCTGCAGCAAGTAGGGGTGAGAGAGTGAGAAACTGATAGAGCAAAGACAGGAGAGAGAAAAGAGAGATTCGCAGGGTAGAGTTAGAGCAGAGGTCTTAGGCGGAAGATCAAAGGCAGTCATTAGCTGGTGAATAAGGGGAGTTCATTACAGAGCAAGAGCCGGGGGAAGGAGAGATGAGGGATGGAGGAGGAGGAGGAGAAGGGGGGTTGGCTATGGAGAGAGAGCGTGAGTGAGACAGATGTCTGCAGCGGTACTTAATGCAGGGGTAATCACGTCAACAGTGGCCTGGCCACAGGCCCCCCATCCCTGGCTGACTCAGAGAGACCTGCCTCCTGAAAACCAAAATAGAGCAAGCCAGGCCCAAAAAGCCCCGGCCCCAACCCCCAGCCAACAGCGCTTACATGCTTCAGCAGCACTGAACACATGGTAATGCTTAGCCATGCTAAATCTACTATTCACAATCTCAGCCCAGAGCCGAGCTGGAGTCAAAATATCACCTCCACAGGATATATGGCTAATCGGTGAGACATCAGTTCACTGTTGGGTGAGACACGTCTTACACCAAACAGCTCCCACAAGCTCTGAATCAAAGGGCGTCATGAAATTGTAATCAGAGGCTCTCACGGGAACAGTCACCTGATTAATAATGTTTTTGAAGATACTCATCTAAATTTAGTGTGAGCATAAATTTCTGAAGAGACGATACAATCAAGAGACTGTTCTTTACTAGCTCTCACTTCGTTGTCCTGGTGAGGTGTGTGCCAAGGTGACATTCCAGCAGTGCACACACACACACACACACACACACACACACAGGTTGCTGGAATGTCTGCGTTTCCCCGAACCTTTCGCAGACTGGCACCGGTCTCAACTTAAGACCCCCCCCTCCCTCTCCTTCTCCCCACCTTCTGGGAAAGTCCTACCCGGGAACACAAAGGGCAGTATGTGTGGTGTATGTGTGTGTGTATGTGTCGAAAAAGTCTCAGTATCCTCAACCACATGACGCGTCATCCACATCAGACCCCTTATCGGGCTGGGAATCTCGTCTCCCAGGGCACAATTTCTTTGCAAGCTCCTTTTCTTGATACGAACCTCAACATCTGGCACAGTTTACAATTCTACAATCTGAAGTCGCACGCACTGTCCATTTCAGCAACACGACACAAGAGAAATCCTGCCTGAAACGTAATTAAGCCACGATGCTGAGGCTTTTCACATTAGCCCAGGTGAGTGTGGTTCTTTGACCCTGGTCAACAAGAGTCAAAGGTGACGGGATAATCTGCAAGTGTGGGAGTGTCAGACCTCATCCTACAAAGGGGAGGACTTATTAGAAAAGGCTGCTAACCCTAAAGGAGGGCTAACCAGGACCGGGGTAGCTGGGACATGCCTACACCAGGGGCTAAATGATAGCATTCTCGCCCATATTATTTTACGCCTCTCCACTCCCATTTGTTATGCTGTGGGAATGAGATAAGAACTTGAGGGATTATTATTTTAGCTGGACGTCTTCACCAACTTGTAGTAGGGAGAAGAGAGAGAAAAGGCGACTGGAAACAAAAGTTTGTCTTTCATACTTGTTTGCACACACATGGACTACCATACAACAAAAAATAAAAAAGTATTTGACTCCTCAGCACCTAAGAAAGCTAGAAGCTTCTGCCTTAGACGAGAAGTCCTCTTTTGTACTTTCCCTAGTTACAGCTGTCAAATCCCATTTTTCTCAACTTCTTAATAAACTGCTTCCATTGTTGTTAAAATCCACCAGGCCTTTGTGACCAATACTGAATTTATGGCTATTTGAGTGCACATTTACATAAACTGCACGCCATAACTAGCCATGGTTTACTTTCTGAAAAAAAGAAAGAGCAATGAATTGTCATTTTGGCTTCTTACATCTTTGCATCTTTCTAAACATTCATACAGTGGGATGGGTAAAACTGTATCAGGGTTAAGTAAATCCTCGCATGGGTTCACCATAAAGTTATGGTCATTATGTGCCAATGGCCGTCATGGAGCCACCATCTCAATTCTTCCAGGTGGAGACTTGCTGGCTTGCTGCACCCACTTTGGCAAGTTTACACACAAAAAGCACAACACCCTTTTACCACTCTGCTAGAAGAAGTGGTTGGTGACAGTCAAGTGACCACAACCATGAGGGTCACGCCACGTCGCTGCAATTGGATCCCCTTCTCATCACCATCCTGACTCTAAACGTCCATAGCAGCAGCAGCAGCAGCGGTGTTGCAGTGGAGGGCGGCCATATTGGAGGTCCCTTTTATTGTATAGGAGAAATAATAGGCTTAGAATCTTTCTATTCATATTTTTCAGGGAGAGCGAAAGAGGAGAGGCAGCGAGGATTGAAAAGAAAACGTTCCATTTGGAATTTCATATCCAGGCTTGGCCGGCCCTTCTAAAGAACCCCTCAGATGTGGTTTTAAGAGAAATTCATTGTGCGGAACTGGAGCTGGCAGGGAGCCCTCCATGGAGGAGACACTCCAGTGTGTTTCAGCACAGGGAGCCAATGACTTGGCGTGCTGTCTGAAATTGGGGGTGGGGAGAGGATTTTGGGGGGTTTTTGTTTCTTTTTTGTTTTTTCTGAGGGAGGATTTTTCTGACGGCATGCCGGTGTCTCTGAGTGTGTATTCTGTCAGATTCCACCAACATCCTGCCATGGTTTGTGAGCATGGGTGTGTGCGTTTGCACGTGTGTCTATGTGCTATATGCAATAACTATCCCTGCAATATTGCCTTTTTAATATCTCTCTTCCTCTCCCTCCTCACAGCAAGGCTTTTGTACTCCACTCAATTATACCACTTCTGCAGAGTGGAGAGGAAAAAAGGGAAAGCAGGAATTTTATAATAATCACTTCCCACTTCTGTAATTTATATGCAATGAGGACTCTTCGCGCCTGCAGCTACAATCAAGTGTGTAGAAACCATGTGAGGTGTTTCACAAACAGCTGGGGAGATGGCAGCTCAAGTGGTGGCTATAGATTCCCATGCTGCTAAATCTTTTAACTAAGAAGCGCTTCTCACCCCAAAAACCCAACCTCACCTACACATGGGATTTTCTGCACTCTGAAGGAAAACAAGGAGCCAAAATAATAAGACCCGGGATATTAGCAGAGGAGAGAAAAAAAGATGAGGAAAGAAATTGTTCTGTTATTGCCAACAGTATCATTAAGCCATAAACTTACAATAAAATTTCATGATTCCCACTACCTGAGGAATCATTTAAAATAACCGAATCACTGGCAGAAAGCCCACACACTCTTTTGATAGTTTAAATACTGTATTTGACTACTGTTTCCACTGAGAAAGTTATCATAAAGATGACAAGTTTACAGACGGAAAGCCTCTGTAAATGCATAAAGTTGGAGTATGAAGTAAGGGTGTGTTTAGCACTTGGATCCTACAGTCACCCTCAGACCAGGTGTTCACTCTGAGGTGTGTTTGTGTGCAAGTTGTCCAACCTTTTCCCAACAAAAGTGAGCAAACATTCTCCCATAGTAGCTTTACAGCGCAGAAAAGAAAAGGGACTGTACCTCCCTCCTCCCCTCCCTCTTTACCAAAACCAGTGGAGACCAACCTGAGGAAGCTTAAATAAATAACCAATTACCATTCATAGAGCGGTTTGAACCCCACCAGCTTCGAGTGGAGTGCTAAAAATGGAATGTTTTATTGGCAGGATGGCCCCTTGGCCAGGGGGCTTAATGTAACGAAACCCAATTAATGGAGAAGAAAGCCGGGCCGCCAGCAAGCGAAGGAGTACCACACGCCCGGGGTAATGAGACGAACAAGCGAAGCCAACCACAGGGACAGCAGTGGAGGAGGCTACGAATAACAGGAAAAGCCTGCCCTGGAGAGAAATTTACATCTGTGAAGCCTTCCAATCTCTCCGTCTACCTCCTCCTTTCATTTCAATCATAAATCCTGCGTGCTAGTAAGAGTCCAAAAGTTGAAGGGAAGCAGTGCCACCGAACGCTGAGGTCAGTTGGTGAAAATGAGAAAAGCACAAAAGGTGTAAACAATATCAAAAAATTGAAGCAGAATGGTATTTGGTTAATTACTTGGATAGCAAAACTAGGCCACATTGCTGTGCCACATATGCACATGTTAGGGTTTTAGCAGCTAAGTTGCAGCACATTTTTTATCGTGCGAGGAAACTTGTCACGCTGTCCTCTAAATACCACCATAACACCCACACAGACACACGAGCCAACACTTCTCATTAACACACATGACCAACACATGCCACTGTATAAACATGGAACACACACACACACACACACACAAAACACCACTGAAAATGCACAGGCATGCTGTAAAATGCGGTCATGGTTGATAGTGAAAAGATCAGAGACTGTGTTTAATGAATTTAACATCTACATGCTACATGTGAACACAAAGGAGCTATTAACAGCTGACGATCTTATTTCCCAACCACCACCAAGCACAACTGAATAGGACGAGGTGGATTACCCATCATCCTTCAGTTGGCATGAAGAGCGTGTGCTCCAAGCAAACCAATCACGCTAGCTCTCATACTGACATTCTGAACGTGCAAAGAAGATAATTTGTGTGAAATATGCCTGCCCCACTTGAAAAGACTTTATACGCTTTTTAAAGTGTTCAACTCTTAATTTCTATATGTCGCTGGGCTATTAAAAAAACTGAGGGAAGAGCAACGGAACATTAGAAATGATCCAGTTGCTATTTTTCTTCCCCATTAAGCCACAGTGAGGTAAGTAGAAAGGGTGAAGTAATGTGACAACATCCAGTCCGTTTTTAAAGAGCTGAGGCTGTAAATGGTCACGAAGGTTTGAATTTGAAGCTGCAGTATAGGGTTTTGGCAAGAGTTCAATGAAATTGTATATATCACGTTGTATCTTTATGATTACAGTTAAAATTCCTGTTTTGAAGCAAATAGCAAGAGAATTGTTATGAAGGTATGAATGTAGTACTCAAGATTTTTTCTTATTCTCTACAAATCCCTTGAAAAGACCAAAAGATGCAAGTCCGTCTCTCAATACTTCCTGTCTTCTGTGGCTCTCAGTCCCAAGCCCATTCCTACTGATGATGTAAATCCTTAAAAGCAGGTTTTATGGATATATACTGTCACTTTTACTGCATTAGCCGGGGGCTATTTTCTGCAGCGAATTAATGCACGTGGTACTCCAACGAGTATTTACAGCAGCGGGGCGGTGCATGTTGTACTTACTCGAAATACACCACAGTGCCCATGCTCGTTGCAATGAAGGAACATGTAACGTAGCACAACAGCTTGCTGCTGGTTTGGCTTTTAGGCTTCTGGTTTGACTCAAATGTGTTTTTAATGGTTTTTGGACAGCCATTGGCACAGAGGAATAAGATATCCGACTTAAGTTACATTAAAAATATTAGTAAGGTACATTGACGTTGGTTTTGGTCTTTTCACTGGCTTTGTTAATCATGGATACAAAAAATTCATAATTCTACTTATTTATTAAAGTAATTTTCCATAAATGTTCCATAATGTAATACGTCTTCAAACAATCTTGATATTGATCACCGTATTCGGCTATATGTACAGTGCATACACGCGCAGGTGTAGGTTTTGGAAATGTTGAGGACTGTCATTGTGCTCACACTATCCAAGCTCTGTGTGGAAGTTGATCAGCTCTGAGTGGAGGTCTGCTCCTCCACTGTTGTGCTTGCAGAGAGCCAGAAAGTGTGTGTGTGTGTGTGTGTGTGTCTGTGTGGTGGAGGTGTGGTGGGGGTTGGGCCGCTGCTCTGGCAGAGCCCCGGGCGAACTGCAGGATGTTCACCTTGCGGCGGGGCACAGGGCTCATTATCACAGCAGGACCTGGTCACATCAAAGGACTGAGGAAAGGGCAAACATTCTGCTGAAGTGCCACTGTCAGCAGGCCTGCGAGCGCACACGCAAACACATACACAAAAGGCAGACCGCACACACACTTGGGCACCCACTAGGCATCTATACCCCTAGAAAGAACATGGCTGCTCTCTGTAGCACCATCATTTGCCTCGGATCTGTTGAGACCCCAACAATACCTTTCATAACAACCAGTCTTGCAGAATTGTGTCAGTTTCAGCACAGAAAGCACCAAAGAGACATTAACAGATATGTGGACAATGGCAGTCTATTAAAATTGGAGTCATAAAGCCTTTAGCTGCGTCATTGCCTCATTTACCTGATCAGCTGTGCGTTTCAAATCAGGGGTATATTCATCTTGGGGCCCCATGTTTGAACTCAGCCTTTAAAGCTGACCACAAGCAGAAAATGTTTGGAGCGCACTTTATTTTTCCTTCCCGAATCAATCGGCATCCCTCTCCAGCAACTATTTATAGCAACCCTGCTGCTGCATTAACACACTGCATGATTTATCATTAGAAGCCAGCTCTGGTCTGCTGAGTAGCTACATTCATGCCAGGCTGCACGGTGGTGCCAACATCCACATTCAACAACAACACTCGAAGGCCCTGAGAGATGTACACAAATAAAATCGCAGCACAAGCTAACTTTGTGTGGCAAGCGCGCTAAAACCTTAGCCGTCGCACAATACCAGAGACGGAGAGAGAAAGAGGAAGAGAAAATGCAGAGCAGAATGGGGGGAAAGTGCTGATGAGTTGCCTTCTGCAGGAGCTTCATAGATCCGTCGAACAAGAGCGGATTTGCCTGCTACACCTAGATAGTGTTTCCCCCCCTCAGCTTTCGCCCAGGTATTCTGGGCATGAATGGCTGTCAGTTTGGATTTGGGAGCTCAGCGTTGAGGGGGAAAATAGAGTCTGGTGGGGGTCTTTGTGTGTCTCTACCTGTGGAGACGGGAGCTAGAGACAGTACTCTTTCTCAGTAAGCCCAAGCTAGCTCCAACGCAACATTGCACATTACATCTTCGTACAGGATGGGGTAGACATTAGTATTGCAAGCTAGGCAGGCAGAGCTGGACCAAGGCAGACAGCAGCAGGCTGTCGAGGCGTTGCCGTGTTTGTGGGGAAGGTTTTCAACGGCATACACCAGGAAAATGTGGATAGGGAGGTGATTTGAATGAGAGCTGCTTCTGCCTGAGCTGTAGAGAGTATTGACCTAGTTTTCCTTCTGTATTTCACTCAGACAGATGCACGCCCACCAACCTAACGCGTAAGAATAGAAAGAATAAAGATATTGATGGGTTAGTGAGCCTGTAACATTGACGGCTTAATAGACCTCACAGAAATTCACAGAGAACTGTCTGAATTTCGTAAACAGACAACATTTCTTGTAATAGGGTTAACTATGTAGGTTATGTAATGTTTTGAAGACTGCAGGTCACAGAGGGCCCGGTTGCCTCAGGTGTCACGACACATGTGTCCTGGCCTTGATTTGAACTTTTGACCCCATAGTCACATGATCAGTGATCATTTCACCTCAATAAATAATTGCGCTCGAAGATACATGCTGTGGCTCCTTTTACTACCACAATGATACCTTTACAAAATCAGACAAGCATACATACAAAGTTGTGTTTCTCATTATGCTACAAAATATATGATCGTTTCGGTTCTGGTTATAATGAGGTAAGGTTCGTGCCACAGTGCTAAGAAGCATTCATGGCGGTGGATCTCATTGCAAACCTTTCGGCTTATTCACATTATGGACCGCACAACAATACCAGCAGCCCACTTGTTTGGGTGTGATTCCACGTTTTAAGGGATTAACTGGTAAAGACTACCAACAACTGCCTTTCAGCCTGGAATTAGTCATTAATCAAACCACACATTTTAGGGTTTCTTTCTAGGCAGGCGCACACGCCCCTGTTAGGATCTGAATGAAAATCACAAAGCTATTCAAATCTGATCCCCTCCGAACAAATGGCTTTTCTCCATCCCCACAGATGCAGGGAACACTTCAAGAACCTCTCCAAGGATCTGAACGGTCACATGAAAACTCCTCCCCGTCAATTAGCTTTGTGGCAGGGTTTTGTGGGCTTTACTACAAACAAAAACAATGACCATGTACAACATGGCAACGGACAACGTCTGCTTATCCCTTGATACCTCTAAAGAAATGGTAATAGTGAATCTCTGGAACACAAAAGGGACTCCTTAGACTCAGGGCACATGGTTGCAGCGACATTATAGGGCACACTCATGCACCTGATGCCGCAAATCTGAATGATAAACCATACAATATGCCCACATGTGGTTGTAATTTAGCTCTTAGCTGGATTTATTCATAATGAACAGCTCATGTTTTAATATAAGCTCATTTGTATATTAAGCAACATTAGACTGAATAAACTGTAACATGCTATAATCTTTTATATTATTTGAACAAAGCGTTTTCTTTAGGTGTAAATTTAGTTAAACTGAAACAATTAGTTGACCGACAGAAAATTGGCAACCACTATAATTAGCGCTTTCAGTACATTTTCACTGCCAAACATTCAAGTATGTCTTTTTTTATATAAGATAGTAAACTGAATATCTCTTGATTTTCAGAACAGTTGGTCAGATAAAAAAGCAATGTTAATATGAAAACTGCAACTTATTGCAAAATTGCACCCAAAATGTAATCATATAAGCAATATACTTTAGAAAAGTATGCTGCAGTAAATGGCAACATGGCTAGAAATCTTGAAACCAAAGCAATGTAGGATATTTTGATTTATGTAACGAGGGTTAAAATCTTGAGACAATCAGATAATTGCTGGAGGTTTCTACCATCCACATGATCACTGGCGAAGATCTTTGCAATCATGGCAGCTAATTTATGGCCAAGACAGCTTGAAGTGCCAACATCCATCATATATACCTACGTAGGGTGGGTTATAGTAATCCTCGAGTTTCAATTCCAGAGGCTAGAAGAACCTTGTCACCCATTTTATAACAACAAAGCCGGACATGGTCAGGTAACCACTGTTGAACTTTTCAAATGAAAGTCAAGCACAACTTTTTCACTGTCTGGTTGCTCCGTAAGGATGGAGTGTCTGTGATAATGTAGATTTGGGGTGCGGGGGCGGTGAGCACTTACATTTCCCCCCCATCTTTCATCTCAAAAGATAGGGTAGGATAGGATACAGTGGGGGTGGGTTGATTTGATGTTTTGATGCATTGTTTGATGACGGGCAGCTCAAAGTGGAGGAGGCCTCTGTGATGTCTCTCCATTGGAGGACATGAAAAGCGTCACCTGGCCCCTGAGCCGAGGGTTATGGCTGCTAGTGGATTTAAGGGCTCCTGCTGAGCTGGACGGTGGCTCCATTGATGCCACATAATCCATTCAGCGTGACCTTTATATTTTTAGAGTCAGCTCCACTTCCCTGTCAGCCTGCCTTGTTAAAACTATCACAGACATCAAGGTCCTGATCAACTACGTTCTATTATAACAGCACGGTATATCTAATTTATTCAATGTGTACATCACGTGAGGAAAATAAGTGCCTTCCATCACCAACCAAGCGGTCCGATGATCAAAAGAAACATGGCGCACAAGGCGAGCTCATCAGATGAACAAACACATTCTTGCTAGATATCTTTGTGGGTTTCATCATCCTGCATCAAGTGACTGGTGAGGAAAAAAACAAAGCCTTGTTCTCATCCCTGTGACATCAGCGCTCACAGGCAGAGCTTAGAGGAAGAATCAAAGCCCAGGCAATCATACATTCCCAATTAAATACCAATAATGTGAATCTGCAATTTTCCCTCTGCCCTCTACCCAACCTCCAATTAAATTGTTTCTAAAAATCGCACACGGAAATATCACGGGCTGGAAAAAAAAAAAAAGTCACACCAATAAATAATCCCATAACGTACGCTAGGTGGTATTAGTCATGAGCATCAAACTCCTACCACGTTCTAGATTTGCCTAAACTAGGAGCAAACATAATTGGGATAAATCTCCTCAGTAAGCCACATAAAAAAGCAGAAGGGTGTAAATTGTTACACTGCTGTGTGTTAAGACACTGAAACAGTTGCACAGATCAGACGAACTGCAGCAGCAGGGAAAGAGCAGCATTCAGCTCTGCTGTTTTCCTCTGTGACTTGGGGCCACTGAGTTTTTCTCCAGCCATAGTAAATTGGGCGCCTGGGGCAGGAGTCTTGGCCAAGCTTGCATTTCGGAGTCGACAGTGGAGGGCATGAGGGATAGAGATATGGCACTAGAGGGGGAACCGGGCGGTGGATGGTGGGGGAGGACTGGAAGCACAGTGGAGGTGACATTACGCACATGTTTTAACACAAAAGGGACCTGGCTCGTTAGCACACTAACTAGCAAGCTCCATGGCAATCAGCACTCGTCATTCTTTCTGCTCTCTCTATCCACCTCGTCATAAATATGGCTACATCTGCAAGTGTAATCACTCCATTGTACTCTGATTTTCTGCTCTGCTGGACAGCAGCATGGCAGCCTGCTTTTCAGCACCTCTCTCTCTCTCTCTCTCTCGCTCTCGCTCTCTCTCCCCTCAATCCCCTCCTTTCCCTCAAGTGCCCTCGCCTGCTCCTGGCTACTCCTTTGCTGGTGAGGCCGGTGTGTCTCACAGATTACAGAGCTCCGGTCGCTCAGGTAACAAGAGTCACTAATCTGGCTGGGTTTGAATTACACATAATTGCCTCGGCACCGTGATTGATTTCAGCCCTGGAAAGGAAAAGACGACGGCACCCCCACCCCGCCCCCCCCTCTCCCCAAAAAACACCCCCACCTCCCTCCCTGCCTGCCTCTCTCCATCGCTCGCGAGCGGCAGCCAAGACTCTCCATCTAGTAGGAGGCAGGAGGCTTTGAAGAGATCAAAGCCAAGGCCGGGAGCAGTTGCGCGCCCTGGGAATACGGGAGAGAGGCTTTCTGCTCCTCAGCCCTATTTTCTAGCGTCATGTCGGATTGCAGCTGTATTGCATTTCGCCAGTTTTCTTAATGCTCTTGGTTTTGACTTTGACATCAGTGATCCCCCTCGGTTTCTTCAAAAACAAGGGGGGAGGAGAAAAAAGAAAGTGACTGAGGAAGAGAAAAAGAAAGACAGAGAGAGAGAGAGAGGGAGAGAGAGAGAGAGAGAGGGAAGGAAAGAAAAGAGAGGGGGTAAAGAGATCTACAGACTGATTTTTATTTTCACAACTCCATAATTGGCCAGTTCAAAGGAGAGGAGGGGAGAATGTAGCATTTGTTTTCAATTCCACAGCCGATATGAAAGGAGCTACAAACTTTTATGGGTTTCCCAAAAATTAAAGACAGGCTTTTTTTTCACAGTCAAAGAACAGGGTGTTTTTATGGCCAAGACCACACAAAATGAACTGATAGCAAAGCCCTCCTCTTTGTCCCCCCCCCCCCCCCACACACACACAGAAAACTCAGTGGCGTAGCGTAGCTCTTACACTCTTGCATGTGTGCGTATGTGCGAGTCTCCACCGAATATCCGTTTAGTGTCTACATTGGCAACTGTCAGACGAAGAGAAAGCGGTTTGATGTTTAGCGCAACAACACAAAAGGCAAGCATGAAGGAAAAAAAAAAAAAGAGAGCGCGCAAGCTATATCCATCTATTCATTTAACAGCTTGGCTAATAAAGCCTGGTGGCGAGAAGGCACCCTTTGTACTGTAACTATGCAGGCCCTATACCAACCTCCTACACTGGGGACCATTAATATTTCAGCGCTGTCAGATACACATTGCATGTGAGCCTCTTTAGCACTCACACCCACAGCAGAAAGAAATAATGAGCTTCTGAAAAATACGAACCAGCGAAGAGAAGGAGGGAGAGGGAGAGCGAGAGCGCGCCAGAGACTGACCAACTTCATACAACAGTGCAGCTATTGATCATAGCTCTATTTCTTAGCTGGACAAAGTGAGGGCTGTTTGAGCTTCTCTGAAGTCTGGACACAGCCGGCAGGATTTGCACCCATGTTTCACTCCTGTGGTCCTATTGTTCCCCTTGCTGCTGTTTACTAGCTGGAACACTGCTTGCCTCTATATAGACCTTACAAGCTGTCAGGATGAAGTCAATAAAGCTATTCATGTTAGTATTTATTTTATGAGTGTCTCAGGGAACAGTGAGGTACTGTTGTGAACTTTGACTGTCAAGTTTCAATCACAGCTCAAAAGACTGAACTGGGTCGATAAAGCGAAACTGGTGCTGTAGGAGCATGTTAATCATATTTTCAGATAACACACAACTACTATCCAAACTAGTTTGGGAGCTTGATTTTGGAATG
Source organism: Pempheris klunzingeri (assembly GCF_042242105.1). Lineage (NCBI taxonomy): Eukaryota > Metazoa > Chordata > Actinopteri > Acropomatiformes > Pempheridae > Pempheris > Pempheris klunzingeri. The sequence goes on along the minus strand of NC_092014.1, from coordinate 11,028,261 downwards.
TATTCAATTCTAATAAAATAAAGCAGAGCTCCTGAACCCAAACATCTGTCACTTCACCTACTATCCCATTCAAAGATGCACAGTCACAGCATCAACAACAGTTACGACTGTTGCACAATAAATGACCAAAACACTCCCTCTCGCCCTCTCGTCTCCATGTCTGGTTCACCCTTACAGGAAGTCCACACCCAGGCCATTCAAACAGAACTGGGCATAAGGGACAACCTTGGCGAGGCCCTCCACTGACCCCTGAGATCAGTGGCAGGCTGTTGGCGAAGAGTGAAGTCCTCTGAGCAGGTGTGGGCTTGAGCAGCGGTCTGTCCATAGAAGCCTGACTGGCTGGCTCCAGGCAGCACAGCTTGATTGGTTAAGCTTCATCCAATTCAGTGGGAGGATGGGGAGCGAAGAAAGTGTCATCATCTATGAGTGCTTCGCTTTGAGCAGTAACACATGCCCAAAATAAACATCAACTGGGGTTAAGTGTGCGCCTGCATGTCATGCTCACGACCATGACACTCCTGATTGCTTTTCTCAGACACTTATAGAAACAGACATTTTCAGCACTTTGAACATTTAATGATTTTACCTTTCATCTGCGTCACTCAGTTTTTAAAACGGCAACAGATAGAAGTCAGAGGTTTCTGAATAAACCTACCATTTGCTCTGTTTTTTTTATTGTTACACTGCCTTACAATTGGCATGGCAGTTTTAATGTGTTGGAAAAACATAGATAACATTGGATATGTTAATCAAATCAAAAACAAAAATCATTTTGTTTTACTGTGTATTAAAGAGTGTAAACATATAAAGATACGACTATCTTTTTCAAATCAAATCAGCATGCCCTTACACTACCAAGAAAACTAAAATCAAACCTTGACTGTCTTATTTTCGGTTCTCATCTTGCACAACAGTGCGTATCTCTCCTCCCTGGTCCTGGTAGACAATCACTCTGCTGTGCTCCATTTAACAAGATGAAACACAATGATAAGGTGATTGCAACCACATGGCGTCATTAGCGCCGTGCATATGGAGTAAATGTGTCAACCAGCATCACCATACAGTGGAAGACGAGAAAAAACCTTGGCGTTAATGGTGCTGTTTATAAAACACCACGACCCGGCGGCACTACAAAGAGTCTGAGACGCCAAGTGTTTCTTCTGTGTGAGGTCCCTGGTGCTGTCCTTCATGTGTACACACATATTTCACCGTTTGATAGAGCTGCACAGCAGATGACATCAATGTCAGCACGTCTCTTTGATACGTTTGCTGCCTGACTGAAAAAACTGAGGCAATTACGCCTCTGTCTTTTGACGGTTACTATATTTTCTTAATTTGTCTTTCAACTAAAATATACACATAGCCAGCACTGTAATCACATGAGCCGAGAGTTGGATGATCGTATGGAGCTCAGCTCCTTAAAGGCAAAATGCTACATTCAGCACTAGTAAACTTCCCACAGCATGTCCACCCTATAGTGAGACTTAAAAAAAAATAACTACACAAGGTGCCATAAGCTGCCATCTAGAACATTATGTGTGGACATGGAAGGCTGCTGGTAAATGTAGTGTTCTCTTTAACAGGGATCTTCCACGGTAGTGCTGGGGGCATGAGCTCAGGACACACATGGCACTGAGGGACACCAGAGCGGTCCTACCAAATCCCGTTAGGTAAGCCTGGGTTAGTGATTCCACGCTGCGAGACACTGGCTAGCAGATCCGTCACGTTCCCACTACATCAAAGGAAAGTACAGCGCTGCACCCCCTCCACACCCCCTCTTTCTCGCCATGAGGATCTGCAATTGAGGGTCCAAAGGGAAAAAAAAGTGCACGGCAAAGGAGAGGGAGCTCTCTTAACTCCCCCCCCCCACCACCACAGCAGCAAAAAAAAAAAAAAAAGAGAGAAGAGAGAGAAAAAGTGATTCTATCCGTTCCTCTCCTCAAGCTGCTGCCCAGACCATGAGACTGTTCTAACACAGATGGAGATCGCCAACACATCTTCACAGTCAGGTGAAAAACCTTTACTGTATCTGTACTGTATCTCTGCACTATCAACATTTCAAGAACACGCCGCTGTGTCTTTATCTTGTCAGCCATGCATTTGTGAGTTTACTCAAAGGGTTTCAGTGGGATGTCATGAGCTTTAAACCTAGATGGAGCATGTAAAGACGAAGTTTTTGGAATTTTTTCATAAAACGGAAATGCTGAAGTGACAGCAGCAATGTGATCTGAGAATAGATTTGAGGTCATTTAAAAATATGTTCTGTCCATCACATGCATGCTGATCTTTATTTAGAAGCCGTCACTTTAAAATGCTCACTTGAGTTTAGGAGGCTGCAGGACCACTCACTGACAGATAAGACAAAACCACTCAAAGCAGTGAAGTTCTCTTCTTCGACACATCAAACCTGAAGCGATGACATCCTAAATGCTTTGAAGATCTCGCTTTGCGGCCATTATCATCAATGCCACTGTGGTGTATGATGGTGATTCGGACTAAAATCGAAAAAGCATGTTTAATTTGTCAACACACAGCACACACAGAAGCCAGAGAACACAGTCACTCCCCATCTTCATAATACTGTTTCCATATGTCTGCTATTAGAGAGAAGCACTAACCCTGTGATCCAATCGACAGAAAAGACAAAACAAACCTCACGCGGCTAAATTTGTCCTAGAGAACTTTGATTTCTTAATAATAACTTAACTGGGTTTTTAAACACGTTCACATATGCATATCAGAGACACTTAGACAGGAGAACGTTGTTATTGTGGCAGTGGGGTGGAATAACAGAAAAGATCATTTATCAAAGTTATGAGTCCTATAATTAAGGTCAGACTATAACTGAAATGTAAGTGATTTTAACAGGCACATAGAAGGCTATTTTTATGAATGCTGATTTATATGAGCAGTAAGTAAGAAACAACTGTGTGCTGCCTCAGTACACCGCCTGTTCTGTCACTCTGCCATCAGCACAAAAGCTCCAACCTAAAACAATCTCTACAATTGGAGGTGACATATTCTGTCCATCTCTAATCCACTTTGTGTGCGGATCAGTGTAGACAAGACAATGAATGACCAGTATTAGTCCAAAATGGGCGAGCACGATGATCACTTTAAATTACATCTGGCCACTAATAGGCACCAGCTCCGAGCATTATGTATAATAAACACAATGCCCTTTTTGTTCTTTCAAGAGAAGGATCCACGTCACGTGATGCTGAATTCTCAACTCACTACACTATTTGCTCAGGATACCCTGCAGACTCCACATCCTACAACAGCTATAGGTTTACATAAACACCAGGGTATCCATACCACACCAGTGACTCTTTGAAGTGGTCAACATTGTTCTAAATTCACATTTTTTTAATGCAACTGAACACCATTAGGCATCTTGACACCAAAATCTCAGCTCTAGTGGCGGAGGCGACTTATCAAGCTAGACGCCCTAAAATCTGCTGACAATCAGCAACTCCCAACAGCTCCATCATGACTGGACGGCATGTGCAGGAATGTCATGGTCAATGGAAATCAATCTAAACTACTGGGATTGGGGGCGGCGGTGGGGTTGGGGATGGAAGAGAATGAAAGAGAGAATGTGCCTTTGATCTCAGTGAAAACCGATCCCAGGCCTGCAGATACTGTGGCTGCGGTGGCCAGCAGCAGAGGCAGCAAGCTGACATCAGTGAGAAAGCCAGAGGACTCATGTTCCGTGATCCCTCCACCAAGCCTTGGCTCTTTTTATTGGATAAGTGAGAGAAACGTATATAAAATGACTACCGTTTTATTGAAGACAGGGTGAGGGGGGAAAATTGGACCAAAAAAAAAAAAAAAAAAAGCAGCCATGGTAAATGAAATGAAAGCGGGGCTTTAAAAGTTTTGGCAGCGAGTACGCTGCCTAACTGCCTGGCCTAATTCATCTGCAGTGAGGGGTAATTTCCTCTCACACAGTCAGCTGGTCTCCATACAGACCTCTGTGAGGTTTCCAGTGTGTACGATGGTATAATTGATAAAATTGACCAGAAAACAAGCCATAAAAAGAGAATTTGGGAAGCATCATATCCCACATTTCATAAACCATTCTATTTGTAAACTGAAAAGGGTGAATCATGAGGAAATCAGGATCACGTTTTCTCCATAATGTCACATACTTTCACCCTCTGCAACTTTGGCAGAGGGGAAGCAATGCAATTATAACGTCATTTTGTGATAGAGTTGCGTGTGAATGATGTTCCTTTAGACCCAGCATGTGGCATCGCCCCCCCCCCCACAATCACATCTGCCTCCAAAAGCTGATTCTTATAATAACACAGAAGTCACATTTCACATCTTTAGCCAGAGGAAACTAACTCGCATGCACTGCATGAGCACAAACAACCCAGAGCTTCTGGTTCCTCTGCACCATATGCGAGCGGTGCTTCCTGTATGAGGCACCAAACCATAGCCAGACTGAGGCCTCCCAAGTGTGATACACAGACATAGACAAAACTGGATTAGAGTGGACAGCTGCTGGTGTGCGCTGCATTTTATGTCCGTCTTGAGAGGAGAAATTTGCAAACGGGACAGACACAGGAAGCCGCCAGTGAGAGACCTGCAGCTGGCCTGAAATTAATACCGTTACAGGGACGATATCTGCAACAACACACGCCACCCCAGGACGGCGGTATCAACTCCTCTGCTGGCCAGCCTCAGAGACGTGATGTTGCCTTTAGGCCTCCTCTGTCATGCTGGGCTAATTAGAGGGTTTACTTGGGTCATGTAGACATGCATCACTTAAGATTATAACAAGATGAGAAATACTGTATATGTCATGTTAATCTTCTGGAAAGTATAGCAGATATCAGGTTTCCAAGGGTCACATATGGTTGTCAAGGGGACGCGTGTAAACAACGTTGGTGTGCGTGGGTAAAGATACCACACAACAACAACACAATGATCAAACGTTACACACACTGGTAGTGAATGTTATTTTGGTTTTATTCATATCATATTATGTGGTTGATGTTTGTTTGTGAGTGAAGAAATGTGACCTTAGCTGAAAAGAATTTATCAACTCTTTCTTATCTTAACTTATAAACGGATGTTTTTCTCACCAAACCTTGATATTCCAAACTGAATGCCTTAATCTTAAAGTGAATTTAAAGGTAACTGGTAGGTGAATGTTAATTGTTTAATATATTACACTGTATGCATTTTGACCCAAGACCTTTGTTAAGCTATAAACATGCAACATGTATCATGAAATAGTCCTATGTTGACAGATCTTTTTTTTTTTTTACCTCATGTAGGGCTACAACTAAAGACTTAGTCTAATATGATTTATTTAAATCGATTGTTTGGTCTCTAAAGTTTTTTTTTTTTTAAATTAACAACAGGACATATAACTTGTTATCCCAGCACAGAGCTATGTGTCAAAATTGCTTATTTTGTCGAACCAAGAGTCCAAAACACAAACTATTCAATTTACAGTGACTAGAAACTGTGAAATATGAGCAAATGCACAGGTGAGACACTAAAAAAAATCTGTTTGCTATTTTTGCTTGATTAGTTACAAACAAAATTAATAACTAGTAAAATTAGAGCCACAGATCGGTGCACATTTGGCAGTACCACGCTTCTTAAAATGCCAATTTGATTAAGTAAAGAGTAAAAGTAAAAGATAGCAAAAGTACTATGGAAAATTCTGAGATTAGATTTGATTTTTTTGTGATTTCTAGTTACTATATCAATATGAATATATTATAAGTAACAATGAGACAGCACAGCAGGCAAAGCAACAGGTTGCCGTCCTTCCTCTTCCTCACACGGTTTGTTACACTACCAGATTATGTGGTATTACTATGACAGACTTCACAAACTATTTTTTTAAATCAACACACTTCAGTGACATCAGAAACGATTCCTGAACCGATGCAACATGAAGTTAAATCTCTGCCGATCTATCATCATCCTCCATGTTTGTTTTTGGCTTTCCATCCCGCAAGCGCATCTTAATAAAAACAGAGCAGATGTGTTGTTTCGGACCAGAATCTTCAGCATCATCTTACCACCTTTTAAACACAGTTAAAAACAAACTTAAACCGTGTCCTTAAGCCGCTAAAGAAAATAACTAATTTCAAATATACTGACAAAATAACCTCGATTCCAGAGTCATGTTTCTCACTCGTAATTGTCTCACTCAAATTGTCAGCGATTTCTTTTCTGTCAACTGACTGATCAAAATTCGATTTTACTGACTATATATATCCTTGTGCTTGTGCTTTGTTCATTTTCTGACTCTCAAAGTTGTACAAAACAACACACAAAAAAAGGAGTTGGTACTGACCGTTCTGGGCATGGGCGGCGAGAGGGAGCCATTGTTCATGTAGGAGTCGTTCATGTTGCTCATCATGATATAACCTGGGTAGCCCGTGTACGGATGGCCTTTACTGTACATGTCTTGGTGTTTTCCTGTTTAAAAAAAAAAACAAGTTACTATGTGTTTGCAAAAGGCTAGCACGTTTTTCAAACCTCAAACCTCTTTGGATTTCTCACCACACTGGAGCTTTAGGCAGACAGAGAAACCCAACAAATGACTAATTCTAAACGTGCCTCAGTCAATAAATCAGGAGAGTATTAACCTCAAAAGCTGAACACAAAGTTCGCCAGCCCGTTTTGATGCTGTAATGATATCACTGTCGATCGCTTTAACCCGTGCCCCATTTTGCCTCAGCCTTTTGTTTGTGCCCTTTCTTCCCGTCTTGGAGAGGAGGGTCGTATTATGCAGAGGAACAATGGAGCCCCTCTGTGCCAATTAGCACCAATTAGAAGAACATACAGACTGTGTCAAAACAGGAGACGCCCCAACTGTTCCTCTATGCCTTTGACCTAAGAGGAGACAGCTTTATACAAGAGGCCTCAATACAGCGCCACTCGCCACTCAACTGCGCAGTGCGTAATAAGGCCGGGGGGCTGGGAGTGTTTGTGCTATACAGCCTGATGGCTACATGGATCTTGTTGTGAAGAAAGCCAGTGTTTGGTTTGAGAGGATCCCATTCAGGAGTGAAAGGGGAACAAAGAGGAGACACACTCCTCCTCCAAGCCATAATGATGACCTGCGGCGGCAGGGTCAGACTACAATAGCCACAGAGCAATGAGCCCCGAGCGGCGGCAACGTGTTGCATGTGACAGTGCGACCGAAAGGCCTGATGTATGTGGGAAATGGTTTATTGGTGTAACTGCATAACAAGAAAATCAAGTGCAAGAGTGAATGTTATTTTGAATCATCCGCAATTGTAGGCCCATGCTATATGTGGCAAAATGATCACTCACATCATAAAAATACATGAAAAAACTGCACATTCGTCCTCCTTTGAATTCAAGGATTCTTTGTTTTCCGTTTCTGCAGGCACCCTCATCTGTGAGGTAGGTAACAGGTAGCTGTGTCCATGAAGGTGTAGCATGTCCTGACAAGACTTGGATCAAAGATTATCAGCCTGAGAGCAGCAGAAACAGGGGCTCTGATAAGAGAAGGATCAGCAGTGTGAGAGTGCGACTGATCACTTCTGTGTGTGTGTGTGTGTGTGTGTGTGTGTGTGTATGTGTGTGTGTGGGGGGGGGGGGACGAGGTGGCTTTTTTCACGCCGTCCCTTTCGCCTCGACTTCTCAAGCTACAGTGAAATTGGTCTGAAAATCTGGGGCTTTATTGCAGCTGAATGACATGCAGGCCGTCCTATAAAGCACACCGATTTAACAAGCTCTTGCTCAAGGCTGTGTCACTTACCATCATCCGGATGGTCTCTGTGTTTTTCATGATACGAATCTTGCGGTATTTGGGACTGTCTAGCTGCCTGTAAAAAAAAAAAAAGAAAAAAAAAAGAAAATAAAATTTAAATGGTGGTGAGACAATTAGGAGGACCTTCAAATGCAGTTACACACACAGACATGCTGATACGGTCAGACATCGACAAACACTGCTGGGACAAATGCCGACCCTTTTGCTCGTCACCAAGGCAGAACAAGCTTGCACATGCACACACAACCACACACACACACACACACACACACAACCCCCCCCCCCCCCACACACACACACACACACACACACACACCATCTATGGAGGGGTGATGGAGCAACCTGCATCAAAGCTTCAAAAGAACCACTTAATTAAGCTTCATGTCCTTAAGGAGCTTACAAATTAACTTGTTTTCAATACCATAGGTCCACTCTCGTTTTCATCTCTCAGTTTAAGCCTTCTTTTGAATTCAAATAAATAGAGTGTATTTGTGTTGTAAATTAAAAGCCTCTATGCAAAGTGAAATAAAAGCATCCCATAAAAACAGAAAATGGTGGAGACAGTTTTTTAGCTTAAATAAAAAAAAAGAGAGAGAAGGGAAAAAAATCCCCTGCTTTTCGCTCATCCATTTCCTTTCTCTTTTTCGAATCAGAATTGGGAAGAGGACCTCTTTTTGCAGTTCAGACCCCTCAGGATGGCTTCAAGCTGAGCGAGGGAACTTCACTGGATTCCTAATTAACATTCAGCCTCAGTCTCCTACATCTCTAGGACATTTTGGTGGAGCATGTGTACAGTCTCGTTCAGGATGTGCCCAAAATTTTCATTAACACTGCGGGTTAATGACAAAACAGCCGAGCAACTTTGTGATGGGGAAGCTGCAGCCTGCATCCTGAGGTCAGTCGCCGGGTAGAGGGACGCAGAAATAATCAAATCAAACAAAACGAATTTTAAACGTGATGTTTCGCGTCTGCTCTGTGCCTTCACGTGGAGTATGTAAAATGCAATCTCGCAAGTATGGAATATAAAGCATTAGAGCGGTAATTTTGGAAACATTAAAAATTCATCATTAATAATTCTTCCATTGAGATTCTCTATGCATTTACATGCACAATGAATTCAACACATTTATACAATAAGAATTTCTCATGACAGACCCATCTTGCGTCATTTTAATCGGATCAGTGAGGACGGGCAAAAAACAAATGTAGCTGTAAATGAGCTTAATATATCGGTCAACCCCCGAAACAGGCAAAAAAAAATTATTTAAATGGGGTTAAACTGACTCGACAATTATGAAATATGAGAATGACTTTGGAAATAGATAAACAAGCAGCCTGGTGACTAAATAATCCTTCTTTTTAGGTTGTGTTTTATAAACTGTGACCTGCGAAATAAATGAATCATCTTGTTTGTCGGTGGGTTTTCAGCCACTGTGCTAAACAGCTTCATATGCTGGTGTTTACAGCTGCTGAGGGTTATCGTGTGCCCCTGCAAACACAGCCATTAGCCTACTTGTCACAGGCAGCACACAAGGCCCCGATTCTTACACCATAAAATGCAATTTTTCCACCTAAATGTCACAACGATTTAATGGCCTCTCTGTTTCACGAGTGGTCCAGTGTGCATTTGGGCCTATTATGCTTCCAAAAAGGAGATTATTGGGGGCTGAAGATGAAAGATGTGCATCTTCTGGAGGTTTCTGGAGTTGAGCAAAAAGCTGGTACACCTGGGTCTGCAGGTATGAATACATTCATTTAAAGAAAAAAAAATGAAAGTACAAAGTGAGAACCTGGAGGCTATATAAATGTATCTGAACTCAATTTGTATTTGTTTTCAGCCTGAGGTGAATCTTTATGATTAAAAAAAAGGGGGCTTAAAATACACTATGAAACAGAGCAGGGTCTTCTCAGGAGGAATTTCATTTTAGGCCTATTTTGTCAATTTAATCTCAAATCAGGCATCTGTTTGAGCTGGGGGGGGGGGAATCATTCACACAAATCCAGAGTTATTAAAGAGCCAAAAGCTGAATGGTCTTTAGAAAAGAGAAATTCAACTTTGTTTACTGATGCAGGCTGTTTCTCTCTCTCTCTCTCTCTCTCTCTCTATCCTCTCTCTCTCTCTCTCTCTCTCTCATGTCTGATGGAGTTGACACACACCTTCCTCATCATTCACCACATCAGTGAACACACAAACATTACTCACATCGTGGCTGTTGCTGTTGGGGCTGCTCTCCGACTCGTTGACCAGAGATGACTTGATGTCTGCCAGGTCTCCCTCTTCCTCCGAGTGGCTGAGCTCGGCGAAGATCTGCTCCTTGTGCGGGTCCCCTTCGTCTTTGAACGGGATCATTTCGTCTGTGGCGCACAGCTCCGGGTCTCCGCCGCCGCCTGATAACTGTGGCATTTTTTCAACTCTTATTTTACGGTCTTCACTCTTCTTCGTTTCGCCAGCACACTGTCCCAAAACTCCCACTAAAATCCCCCGAAAGCGAGTGGGAAAGCGTCCCCCCCCGTCTCTTTAACCGGAGCGTCGACCGTGAGTCAGTGCGAGAGGAAGCGGCGTGCAAACACGCTGCCGGTGTGTTTTCACTGAAGCAACAGGAGGAGTGTTTCCCCCTTCTTCTTCTTCTTCTTCTTCTTCTTTTTTTGTCACCACGAGTGTTTGAACTAAAACAACCCGAAAAACTTGAGATGTGACGGGTCTGAGTGAGAGTCCGGCGCACGCCTCAATGTCATGAGGGAAAAAAAAAAAAAAAAAAAAAAAAGGGAGACAAACCACGAGTTAAAATCTCATCACTTGTCTTTTTTCCTCTCTCTTCAGTCAACACACACACAGCCGACGACGGATACGGTCCAGTTAAGAAGACTCAACGTTAAAAAGTGCATCTATATATATATATATATTTATTTATATATATATATATATTAAAAACACACAAAAGTGAGAAAAAATATTTCCTCCTTGGTCCAAGTGAAGAAGCAGCGACGTCCTTGAAAAGTGATTTTAACAACAACAACAACAAAAAAAAAAAGTAGGCTAACAAAACCAAAACACCGTCTGGAGGTGAAAAGGTAACTGATGGATGTGCAACTGGAAGAAAACACAGTTTTTTTTTTAACACTCAAGACTCGAGACAACAAGCGACGCTCAGAGAGCCGCGTTCATGCCGAAGGATACATCCTCAAACAGCCGGCCGGGTGAGGAGGGAAGAAAAGCAGGAGTCATAAAACAATCAGAAAAAAGAAGATAGAGAGGAAGAAAAACGCCGCGGATCGACTTCCCACCGCTCCGGCACTGCTTCCACAGTGTAATGTAACCAGTGTGTGTATGTGTGTGTTGGTAATGTAGCCGTGCTCCCTCCCTCCTCCTCCTCCTCTTTCCCTCTCTCTCTCTCTCTCTCTTCAGTCATTGGGAGGAAGGAGAGATGAAAGGGAAGCCGAGGCTCTGATTGACACCGCACCGATTGACACTCCTCCTGAGAGAGAGATTTATACACGGCTCGCAACAAATGGGCAGACAGGAGGGGAGGAAGAAGAAGAAGAAGAAGAAGGAGAAGAGGGAGAAGAAGAAGACGGTGAGGATGACACGCGCGCTGGGTGTGATGGGTTCAAGCAATCATGATAAATAAAAATGATAATTGAAATAAGAGAAGAAGAAAAAAAACAAAAAAACAAGACGAGCTCAAGCTTGTTTGGCTGAGGCAGGAGGAGTGATATTTATTCTAAACGCAAGAACTGGCAATAGCGTTATTTTCAGTAGAAATACCCAAACAACCCAAAGGCCCCATTGGAGGAAGGAAACTAATACTTTGGGCTTTTTTTTTTTCTATGTGTAAAAATCAGGTGTATTCTGGCAGTGTCACCAACCTATAATCAAAGTCATATAGATTTATTATTTATTCATTTGTGGATTTATTTTGAAGCATTTTTGGGGAAAAGAGGGGTGTGTTTTGTTTTGTTTTGTTTTGTTTTGTTGACCTCTATTTAAATTGCTTCGTACTGGCAATATCAAAGAGGAGTGGCTCATGGTTTTCTGGTGTGCATCTAACAGTAGATGCAAATATTACATTTCTGTTATAGGATTTCCTCTAAATAATGTTGCATTTAAGTCTGCAGCCACATTGGCCAGGTGATGGCAAAAAGCTGATTTAATGCTCTTAACGAAATAACTGAGAAGAGGCCAAGAACACGTGAACTTTTGTTATGTTAGTAAAGTAAACATAAAATCCACTGTCACGTGTATAGAATTATTTGATCATAAAATATCTTTCATTCATAATTAGTAGATATATAGACAAATAAAAATTAAAGACCCCCCCCCCAAATCTAGTTTAGAGACTAATGGTCGGTTCACCACAACATTAGCATTCATTATTGGAAATATCTGCGCATACAGAGACAGAGAATAATTAAAATTGTGTGATTATTTAAGAATGAAGAAAAAAAAAAAAAAAAAAAAAGGCCACGAACATACAGGGCCTAAGGAGAGAGAGAGAGAGAGGGGGGGGGGGTGGAAAGAGAAAAGAGTCTTTGAGATGGAATATCTATCTATGAGAAAATACAGGAAAAAGAAAATAAAGCAGTGGAAGTGGCGTGCTTTCTGCGTCTGTCTGAGCAGGGAGAGATTGCGTGAGAATCAAAGTTGGGATGGGGAGGCAGATCTTTATAAAGCGCGGAGGTGGGGTTAGCGGGGCGGAGCCGCGGCTGCCTTTGATCTTGCGGCGGCTGGCTCTTTCATCCCCGGCTCCCCCCTCCCTCCCCCACCTCCCCCCCGCGCCCGGTTCCCCCCCCCCCCCCCCCCCCCCCCCCCCCCCCCCTCCCCACTGCCGCCCTCCTTCTCCCACTCACCCTCCTCCTTCTCTCCCCCCCATCCACACACACACACACCCCGCTCTCCCTTCGCCTTTGTATGACTAAATTTGGTCCGAGTGTGGAGCCGGGCCAACATTTCCACGTGTGCGTTCATCCCAGCTGAGAGAGAGAGAGAGAGAGAGAGAGAGAGAGAGAGAGAGAGAGAGAGAGAGAGAGAGAGAGAAGGGGTTCTCTTCCGGGTAAGGAGAGAGAGAAAGAGAGAGAGAAGATCAAAGGCTTTTCGGTTTTGGAAGCCGAGTGTGGATTCAAAAGAGCCGAGACTGGCTGCATTCCAGAGTATAGCGGAAAACGAGCGCTCACACACACACACACACACACACACACACACACACACACACGCACGCGGGATACAGGCACCGACACGCGCGAAAACGCAGCACTGAAAGAGAGAGAGTTAATTAGAAAGATTTCACACAAGGCAAACCCGAACAACCAAACCTTTCATTAGGAAAAAAAAAACAACCTTTAACATTATTTTTTCTTGTTTCCAGCCAAAAAAATTAGAAGAAGAAAATTGTGATACAAGGTTTAAACTCTGGCTGTTTTCCTTTCCCCGCTCTGTGGAAAGTGTCGGTTCTACTTGCTTACAGTACTTATTTAATTTAATTATCCGCCACTTTCTTCTGGCACAATCTGAAGTGATGCTACCTACATTCACCACCACCCTAAAACCTCTCTGCCTTGAAATATATATATATATATATATTTTTTTTTTCCTTCTGTGTCTTTTTAGCACATTCACCTTGGATATGGTTTTAATCTTAAAATTGGGAGAAAAGGGGAAATCAGGGGAAAAAACGATTTTTGGTAGGCCTATTAAGAAACTAAAAAGAGACAGTACAGGCCTGCAGGGCCTGAGGTAAGAGGTGAGGAGATCCAAACTGTGAAAAATGAAAGAGATTAAATAAATCACAGGACTGAATGATTCATGTTTGGGTTTTGGCTTCGGTTTATTGGCATTGTAAAATATTATAAAATGCAACATATAAGACTTTGTTAGGGATAGCAGCCTTAATCCTAATGTTCTGTTTGGGGCCCTTGACACCTCAGGCCCTCTTTAACAGCTCAAAAGCATCTTTAATATGTTTTATTACCTTGATATTTCATGACTGTTCCTTTTTTTTTACGAGAACTGATTATAAACATGACTTCGAGCCGACGATGTTTCAGAAAATGGCACAATCTGTGAATTATTTTTGTCAACGAATGAAATATATATTCTTTATGCACAGCCCGTGCAATATGGGAAACATAATAATAATGATGCTTTATGGCAATTTCAAAACATTTTTTTTTTTTTTTTTTTTACAAAAAATGGGTTGATCTTTCTTTTGATTATTACTTTTATACATTGAGTAGTGATCTACTGTGGGACCCCAACAAAAAAAACGAGGAAGTGAAGCCAGCGTCAACTAAATATACAGGTTAATCGAGATGCAGATGGGCTTTACCTGCTGGCCAAAGACATGGCAAACTGAATAGACAGCACATTTCCTAAGACACATATATGGCTTAAGGGAACCCAGACACCCCCCAAAACATAAAAGTCAAGGCAAACATCAGAGAAATAAGAAAAATAAAACATTGTACAAATTGTCTTCTACTTCTTTTAACCTACAGCAGAATATTGTAAATGTTAATGCAATTTTGGAACAGAGAAAAGATGATTAGGGATTCAATTTGATTATTTTTCCTGCATGGCTTTTTTTTTTTTTTTTAAATAAGCTAAAAGTTTACTAGAATTCCTTATTCTGGTCTTACAAAGGGAAGTACAGTTAGTGGAAGTCTTGGGTGAGTGAGAGATTCATTATTTAATGCCCTGCGCTGCATGATGAGAGACCACTGCAGAGAAGCCCACCGTCCTGGCTAGAAGGCCTGTGAAGAGGGGTCATTTGTTCTGCAGGATAACACGCTGATGTACATACTGTATTTCACTGAGCACTATAGATTTTCCTTTTCGCCTTCTCTTTCATTTATGTCACGAATACCGTTTGGAGCCGTAGCATCAGTAACAAGCCAGCATGGCTGAAGATGAGGCTTTGTTTGCTGTGTAATGATTCTGGTTTTAGCGACTCTGAGACAAGGCAACAGACGACGGTCCCTCTAATGAAGACGCTGTCAGAACCACCTTACACACTTTCCGTTGACATCAAAATACATTATATTCTCCAGCGAGGCCCTGTGTACTGCAGCCCTGGTTGTTAAAATAACCAGGAAAGTTGAAGTGGAGAGAAAAGGGAGAGAGGGAAGGAGGGGAGGAAAAGAAACAGAGCTACATTAGCATTTCTCTCCTAATGAGTTCATAAGAGTGACCCCTCTGGATCTCACATGAAAAGGAAGACTTCCTGCTGAGCTGTGACCTGAATTCAGTTGTCTCTCACTTTAGATACTACATTTTGCATGTTATATAAGGAAGGAATATATCTATACACACGGCATAATTTATCATCAGTGGATTTCGATTCCTTATCTCGCTCCTTAACGACCGGTAGTCAATCTGTTGAAGGAGATGAATATATTAACGGTCTCCACATTCTTGGTGCGATACAAAGCGTTGATGAGCAGAATGCACACTTTGTTTTATGGGATGTTTTTTCACCCATCTTATAAAATGGGAGAGAATATCTGTCTTGCAGACTATGAATTGTGTCAAACAAAATGCTCTTTGTTGGAACAACATTCAGTCAAGGTCCTCTTTAGATCTATTATTGTCTCATCTTTTATCTGTTCTATTTTCATTGCAATGCATAATACTTCAAACAGAAATTACCCTAATTATCTCCTGTTCGCGCTTTGTGCTGCATGTGTGTGTGTGTGTTTCAGCGTCTGCGTGTGTGTCAGCCTTTTCAGTGTGATGATTTGTCAATATCAGCTGGATTCACCTGCCAGGTGAGTTCAGTGGTGAAATCCCTACTCTGCTGTCTATTCCACCTGCTAGTCATTCATAACAACTTCCTTGATGTAGAAATTATAGGCCTTTGCGCTCGCGGCCATCTCCAAGAAAACGACAGGAAACAAACATCAAATTATGATGAAAAGGGCTTGCAATTAAAGCAGAGAAAAGACACCATTTATCAAACGTGCAAATCAAAAACGGGGGGGAGGTCCGAGGTGAGTGATTATTTGTGCTGCTCTTTGATTGGTAGAAGATGAGTCAACTTCTTGAAGGTGAGGAAAGTGTCTTGGGGGCAAAGTGAGGAAGAGCGGGGCAGACGTGTGATCTGTTGATTTATGACAGTGCTGTCAAGGAGGCTGTCTCAGACAAACTGTCATTAAAAGGAAATTATCTCCTTGATGGAAAAGGGGGGGAATTTGTCATGCTATGTATATATTTCGGATGTGTCCAATTTGGAGAAGGAGAAGTTAGCGTGCGCAAGAAGGAGGCAGTCGGTCCAAGAAGGACAGGAAAGATAAACATCATGAAGGAAAATTAAAACAAGAAAGCGTCTACAGCCGTGCTAACTGTGCGTTGCTGCACAGCACTGCATTGAGCTTGATGCAAACATCGGCATGTGATCTTGCTCATGATGACAATGCTAACGTGCGTATGTTTAGCAGGTATACTGTTTATCATATTCATCACCTTAGTTTAGAGCATCAGCATGCCATGTTTGCTAATTGGCACTAAACATGTCCAAAGACTTACCCACGTGTACTCTGCAATAACCCTGCAACACCAAACATCCACTGTACTTATTTATTCTAGATTTATTTTGTAGTTTACAAAGCTGAATATGCTGAATACATTCATATCCTGTCACACCCACCTACCTCATGTGTATAGAGCAACCTCTGCATAGTCTTTCCATTATTGTTAAGCATCTTTGGACTTGTTGTGTACTTTTTAATATGTATTTACATCTGTACGTTTACTTTAATTAGCTTTGTCCTTGTTTTGCTGTATGTCTACTTCTGTGTAAGTACTTCAGAGCAATGGAAAAACCAGAGTCAAATTCCTTATATCTGTACACATACTTGGTGAATAAAGTTGATTCTGACTCTAATTTAGCCGTAAAGCAAAAGAGTGCTTTTGCTGTAGCGTAATAGTGCTACATCTTGTTACAATTAATCCAGAGGGAGTCATTATTATTTGTACTAAGTCTCACGACAAACCATTCAATAGCTGTTTAGAACTTTCACTCAAAACCACAAATGTTAACCTCATGGTGGCGCTGAGGGAAAAGTCTGAGTCATTAGATCAAAGTCATTAGGATTTATCATCTGGGAGATAATACATGTCTGTATAAAGCTGTAGGCTTATCCATGTAATAATGCTGAGATATTTTACTGTGTAAGCAAAAACTTTGATCTGCTGGTGGTGCTAGAGAAAAAGTCAGGAGATCACCAGTGGGATTCATTCTCTTGGGACCATGAATATCAGGACAAACTTTCATGGCAAACCATCCAATCGTTATTGAGATATTTCAACCAAAGTGGTGGACCAACCAACTGGCATTGCCATCTGTTGAGCCCCGCATCTAGCGTGGTTAGAAATGTAATGCAGCAGCATTTCTACATTTGAAACGATGCACTTGAAAAACAAGTTTCCTCGTGAGGATCCACTCTCCCACCCACTGTGCGGATTACCAAATCCAATCAGCAGATTTCTCTATTGTCTTACTCGCAGAGCTAAAGAATGATTCACACCAAGCGGCACCTGACTCCACCCTTCTATCCTCGCCAGTCAGTGATGCTGACAGAAAAGAGAGAGGCACTGAGTAAGCTCCTCAGAGAAACAGAGGGGGAGTTAGGGATCACTTTTCCCCTGAGACTTGGCTCACTCTCACAGGTGAAACAGTATCAACTTACATTCCTCAAGCTTCAAAAACCACTCAGAGCTCGCACGCCGCCATCATTGGGCAAAAATGCACATGCACAGACACAATCACTATCTCTTCTCTGACTTTGCTCAACACATTGTACGTCCACATCGCGTACACATACTTGTGTTGCCTCACTGCAACCAAAAGAACAATCCTCTAGGGTATTTAATATCATGACAGGCAGTCTTTCTCTTCTGTGTGTGTGTGTGTGTGTGTGTGTGTGTGTGTGTGTACTTGCAGCTCTGTCCCGCTGTCACTCGTGAAGACTAATGAGCAGATTAACACTTGGCTGACCCAGATGCCTTGAGGGAAAATGATGCGGAGGGTGTTTACCTACAAACTTCACCCAGCTGGGACGGCCACCTTCTTTGCAGCGGACTGCAGGTTTGCGGGAATTAATGGAAATCTGCTGAGCTTGCCCTTTGGCACCATGGGTTGATATTGTTGATAGGGGCAGACAGTTAACTCAGAGATGACCTATAACACTATTCAGCACAGTGGTTACTTAAATATTTGATAGAAGATCAGAAGAAAGCACAACTTCTGCAGTGTTTCATCCCCCACTAAGTGAAAGTTAAGAGCTATTTCCTTCAGCCACACTGTGGGAAAGGGCAAGGCCTCAACTGGTGTACTTGATCAGGTTAGAGAGGCATGACAAGGCTCCTCTTTATTGCGCAGGGACTACATATGTCCAGGGGCTGGCCAAGCTTCACCACCAGCCGTCCTCCACTGTGCGCTGCTGTGTTGTGCTACATTCTTAAGGTCCAAAGGGGAAGTGGCCCAGTCCTCTCAGCACACACAGCTACTCCTTTCATCCCACTGTGTTATTGGAGAAAGCATTGAGTACTGCGTTGGGGCATGCTGTGTCGGGGTCAGGGGTCAGAGCTGACCTGCTAAGAGGTCGTGGGGCCCCCATCCAATCTGTAATCAAGCACACAGCACACCTCGCTGACCCCACTCCTCCGTCTGTCCCGTTGCCCGCCTGAGATCAAACACAGAGCGGCAGTACCTCTGGCCCTGTGTTATCAGCCTGGGTGTCTCATCACATCAACACGCAGGGCTAAACAGTAAACACAGCCAGCCTGGTTTTGCTCACTGTGTGTGCGTTTGTGTGTGTGTATGTGCGCAAGCTTGTGTACATATCAGTATGGAGGCCTGTGCGAGACTGCCCCCGGGTGTGCGAAGGTTAGGGTTAGGTATTATTTAGATTTTGATTCTGCTTATCATTTCTAGGTGTTATAGAACACTAGTTTGGATTCTTGCCATTTTAGTAAAGCAACAAAAATATGCTAAAAGGAAAACCACTTTTATTTCATAACATGACTGATTTTTTTTAGCCACTTTGCGGCAGAGCGGAACAAAATTAGCATTAGAAATTTTGTTTTACGTGACTTGATGACTATAAAGCCAATAATCATTTTTATTTTAGCTCAGTTTTTGGTCTCTACCTACTCTGGAAGGAAGTGTGTGGCGCTGGAGCTGTAAATTGCATCACATGTTCACCAGCTAGTACTAACTTTTGTCTGACTGCCCATTGGTACTAAGCAGGATGCACAGAGTGGGTTTTGGTGGCCAGCTGTGCTGCTTTGGCTGGAAATAGCGCAGATGGGAGCAATAAATCTGAATCACACATCAGGCTACGGGCGGTAAAACCAAAACACTGAGCTAAAAGGAGCTGAATAAAGTAAATGTGCAACACACAAGTTTAATGTTTGCTGCTTTACACCTGTTTTTTTCTCAAATTGGACCAACTAGCTTCAGTATGAGTAATGAAATCAAAAACACTGCATTCCTATAATGTAATACTAAAATCTTCCTCATAGATCCCGTCCCTTTGCATGTAATTAGTTTAGCACAGTGACACATTGGGTTCAAACCTTGCTTTCATGAATTGAGGAATGAAATAAAAAAGGCCTGGTCCTGCTCATGAATTTGGAACAGGTTCAACAATAACAGTGTTTATGTTTGCAGCCATGTGGCTGTTTGGGCTTGTTATAATGCACATTCACATCCATTGTATTTCTCAGAGCCCACAGCTGAAGAGGGCCTGTACAAAGTAAGCAATATTTAACCAGGATGGTAGCTGATTTCCTGTGTGCACCAGGCTACACCATCAGGATATTAACTGTTAAAACCACTGGAGTGTGATACTTACTCGTGCTGATTGATTTCTTCTAGCCTCACAGAGGAAAAGTCCACAATTCCCAGGAGTTGTTACTAGAGAGGAAAGCATTTCCAGACACAGGCACATGCTGCCAATTTGACAGGTTTAGTTAGGCACCTTGGCTCGGCTCCTTTGTTGTATTTAAAGAGCATCAGATGAGTGTGGGTTTTTTTTTAGTTTTTCTTTTTTTTTTTAGGCAGGCTGTGTTTGACTCTGTTTCAGAGTGGGGAAACAACTCATTTCATTCCTTTGTCTAAGGGTTCCCCCCCCCCACGTCTCCCAACATGAAGAAATTGTTGCAAATGAGTCATTTCTTCTTGGCAGGCCTCAGGCGAAGGAGAATAAAAGAATAGCCATGTTCTTGAGTAGACAAAAGTGATTTACTCATCCTGTCACTGCTTTAATTACTTCTGATAGTACTGATTACCAATATTGAAATGAATTTTTTATGATATCTTAAATGACATCATAGGAAGTTGTAATGTTGTTAACATGCTAGAAGAAAGTTAATCTTGTTTTTATATACAAACAAACACTGATTTTAAAGATTCTGTCTGGGACTGTGTGTTAATGATTGTGTGTGTGGAAAAAAGATTCTGGAAAATGTGTGTCGAGGTTTCTGTTTGTGTGCATGCATGACTTCATGTGTTGGTAAATGAGTGTGTTATTGTTCTTGTCGGTCCGGGAGAGGAGATCAAAGGCAGACCTCGTCTCTCTGTAACTGGCCTTCATTTCTGAGCCGGTTCTAAAATGAAAATGTCATATTTTGCCCTCCAAGTTCCTTTGAGCTCCAACATGTGGTTGCAGGTAATATTTCTGAAGTGCGATACAGGCAGTGCGGGGGGCCCGAGACGTACAGTCTACTGTAGAGCGACAGCCTGTTTTGTCTTGTTGCTAATTTTATTACAGCCGAAATATGTGGCCAGGAGAGCGTTTGAACTCTTGGCCTCAGTCTCGCCCAAGTCGCAGCCCAATTTGTGCCAAATTTGAAACAGTAAAATCCCAGAGGATGTATAGCGAAGTGTCTGTGCCAAAATCCCTCTTGCCCTGCCTCGCCCTGCCATCTGCTTCATAAATTGTAGTCACGAAGAGGCCTGCGACAGTGAGATTTAGTGCCACCACACCTTAAAGAATGCTCTGTAAACATTCATAAAAATTTTTCCAAATTTCCTTGCACATAATATATCAGGAAGGCATTTCATTCAGGATGTGGTGAGCTACTGTACCGGCCCTGTTGATTTTTCCAGTGTTTGTGCCTTCAGACCGCTGTTAATGTCATTTGCCCTCTTCTGATTCACTCGACTTGCCCTGGCTTTGACTTGGACTGATGCTCATAAACAAGCCTCCCTTGTGCATTTCTCTGTTTTCATCTCCATCCAGCACAATCACTGCCTAGACGTTTGATTTGTCTGGGAATGTCAGTGCTGTCGGGGTCACCTTTTTCAGGCACCACAGTGTCAGATGCAAAGACAAAGAGAAAGGCAGAGGCGAGAGAGAAAACCCAGCCGATCCTCCACACATGACACTCGAAGTGTTCACACAGTTCCACATACAGAAATCCCTCCCACCACACATAAAACATGGGAATGTTTCCTCTCTTTGTAGACCGCCACTGGTCCAGGTTCAGACTTTAAAAGCATTTCCAACCTCTTCATCGCGCCTTTGAGCCTTATTTTTATATCGTTCCTTCCTTTAATCCAACGCATTCAAAGACCGCTCTCAGGTTATGAGAATTCCTCGGGTCAATGATAAAACAACTGATATGGAAAAGTTTAGTTCATCAACAAGCCCATTAAAGGGGAAGATGTACAAAGCAATTTTAGCAGCCAACGCTGGAGATGTTATAATTGTATCACTTACAGACATTTGTCTTCCATAGTTTTTGTGCTGTTCTAAATGGTGTTTATCCTGGTATTTCAAGCAATGGTTCAACATATGGGAAGTACACTTAATCGCTTTCTTTTGGACCTTTAGATGCAAATATTGATACCTCCTCTCTTGTCTGTTGGTTAAACGTACGGCTCCAGACAGCAGCTGGTCCCAGTCAAGAAACACTCCGGCACATAACAACCTGTAAAAAGACAAATTGATGTTTTTACACTCAAGTTTTTGAATAGCTTAAATAAAACAGACACATCCTGCTAATTAAAGAGCCTTAGAGGTGCTGGTAGGCAGCTTTTATTTACTTCTGGATAGAGCCAGGCTAGCTGTTTCCCTCTATTTCCACTTTTTATGCTAAGCTAAGCTGTCCTTAATTCTCCACCAAAGAGCAAATAAGCGCAGTTCTGAAACAAATGTTCCTTTAAGACCCTGTAGACATCCATAGAAACTTTGACATCTACTCAACGTGACATTTTGCCAAGATGTCAAGGCTATCTTGAGATTATTGACATAAGCACCAGGGCTGCTGACCTTTTGATCCTCATCATGCGGTCTGGATGCAGACTAACACGACCAAAGACGGCGGAGGAACGAAACATTTTCTTGTTTCTCTGAAAGAGGGAGAGCAGACCTCCATGCAATGAATTCAGAGTTGTAACTGGCCAAACTGCATGAATGGAGACATTATTAGTTATAGTCTACATCCAACACTATTAACGTGCTGGACAGTGTTGATGACCCAGCATGAGAGATGGAGAGAGTGAATGTGTGTGTTAGGCACCCTGAGTGCTCCTTGGCTTCGGAGCATTAGCAGATCTGGCCAGATGCACAGTGTGATCTGTCATAGGGGATCGGGCTGGCGGCAGCGGGTGAAAATGAAATTAATCTTTGTCCAAGCAAACACCTCACAACTGTTTCTTCTCAATAATATGAGAAATGATTAAATGAGAAGAACAAACAAAGAGGAAACTATGTGTATTGTGGTTGTTTGATGATGTGAGAGTGATGGGTGGGGGATTCTTTGTTCTCTTCAAATGTAATGATTTCTCAGACAAAAACATATTTTCAACAGATGCCGTCATCAAGACAAGGGGTGAATTTCTTCTGGAAAGTCCAATTAAAACATACCTTTTTGATGTATAATTAAAACTGCTTAATATATAATACAACATTTCAGTTGAACATTACAATTTTATGAGTTTAATCCTCACACACGCAAAAATTATTTAAGATTATTTTAAGGAAAGGAAGAGAAACATAGAAACATAAACATAAAGCCGTTGTATTTCTTCTTATGGACTTTCATATCATGTTATATATACTTGTGCCTTAAAGTGATCACAGGTACGTCACGAAAAAACAGACAAAAAAGAAATAACGTCTTGAAAAGTGATACAGCCACTGAGAACAGATGCAATTACGAGAGCGGACAAGACATGAAATCTGTGTGAAAGATGCTCCTCAAAAACAAAGCCCCTCGACGTACCCTTCCTATTTCGAGCAGATGACACTGCCTTAGCATACATTACACATGCATATTATCTTCACTAATCACGCTATTTGTGGGCCTGATTGCAGTGTTGCTTAAGACGGGGTGAGCAGGGGGCTCCTTTGTGCTGGAGCTAATGATGTCCCTTTGTGATAGGGCTGGGTGTGAGGGTTGAGGACACTGGAATAGACTCCGAAGAGCTGCTGTGTGGGTCTTAGTGTGACTGGCAGCTGCAGTAATCCGCCCTTTGTGTCTTCAACAGGGCCCCACTGAGCTCCCCTGACAGGGACCGATGTTCCCAACTCCACCAGACAGCCCAGATGGGCCGAGTGACACGGAGGGAGAGAAGGAGGGAGGGAGGGAGACGGAGAGCATCGAGATAGATGGGGAGAGGGAGTAAGAAAGTCAAGAGAGGGAGAAGGGAGCAAAAGGAAGGAAAGGAGAGGATCAAAAATTGGGGTAAAAGGAAAATCCTGGGAGGAAAATCTTAAGGAGAAAGCGTGGAGGAATGGGGGTCTGTCCCTGAAAGTCTCTTGACAGCTCTGTTGCTGCTAAGACAGGATGGGCTCAGTGGCTTCAGATCAGGCCTGGTTTGTTTGCCCAACATTCGTTTTTTTTGTTCCTTTGCAGTCACCCTGAAGCGTGCCTGAGTGAGGAATCTGATTGGTGGAGGCATTCAGGGCGCAGCACAATTAAAATCCACAGTTGCACACGATCACAGCATCCTCTCTCTCTTGCACACAAGACACTGATTATTTACACTGAGTGGACTTGTCATGACATCTTTTTCTGTTGTTGCTTGTGGTTTGTGTTTGTCTCTCGCGACGTGGCGTGTGGGTTTCCTCCACGGCTTTACATGCGTAATCTAAATGAAAGTTGACGCAGTAAACTCCCACAACACTTTTCACATCTGCCATGACCACTTCCTTCCTCACAACGTCACAGGAGATCATTGATGGGACGGAACGAGAAAATCAAGCATTGCATAGAGTGCACATACAGTGTTTTGGGTGATCTGTCAATAGTTTACTAAGTAAGGAAAGACACAGCTACATCTATGCACATAAAAGAAAAAGTTTCTCCCGTGACTTGTGCTCATTTGTAGCTCCTCTGTATTAGTAACATAAAATCAAATTCCAGTACAGAAAGAAAAGGGATTTCATATACCTCAGCAAAAAAATACAAGTGTGGAGGTTTTTGTGGAGGAGTGTGTTTTACTTTGATCTTTCTACAGGTTCATATCCTGTGTCATATGCTGACATTGTTAGTATTCAGGAGTGTTTTTTTCTCTATCCTTGATAAAGAGGTTTCAGTTGCCTAACTTTAGCCATAATTTAGTTATCACATGTGAATACTTAGATATCAAGAGTGTTCAAACTTGTTGTCAGTATGATCACTCTGTCAGAAAAGGTCAGGAAAATCTAATTACATTTTCCAAAAAACTTGTTTTACGAAGGAAAGATGACTGCATATAACATATTTTGTGGGCAAATCTTTTTTAGTTATTTGATATTTCCAGGAGGAGCAAGATATTGGGAATGGGATTGGACACAACACATGGATGGATCCAGGGCCGCAACTAACATTTATTTTCATTATCAATCTGCCAACTATTTCAGAGTAATTGATTCATTGTTTGTTCTGTAAAATGTCAGAAAATGGTAACAAATGCTCATCTCAGTTTCCCAGAAACCCAAAGATATTCAGTTTACTATCAAATAAAACTAGGCAAATCTAAATATATGAGAGGCTTGATCCAAATAAATGGATTATTAGTTTCCAAATTACTTTCTGTCTGATCAATCAACTAATCATTTCAGCTCTCAATGGCTAGTTCTGGAAAGAGGAGCCGTTTTATTTCATGATTCAGCCAATGGGTAGGATTTAAATCTGAGTTAGTTTTATTGGTTGAAATGGTATGTATGTCACCAGTTTCATATTCCATAAAGTAGAGGAAATTTTGGGTTTGTCCTGGTTGATTACGGTTAGGAGGTAACTCCACTGTCTCCAGTTCAATACTCCCTATCTGCTTCTATCCTGTCAACTGTCTATTACGGCAAAAATGCCTTTAAAATCAAATTAAATGATGATATATTAGCACACAGGTGTATTATATGAAAGCACAATGGAAGGAATTACCCTATGAGATACAACCAATTTTCTCTTGTAAATCTATAATGCCGAAATTCCAAGTTTATGAATAAAAGCAGTCACCAGTGCAAAAGGTATTTTATTATTGGAACAAAATGAGGTTGTGCTATAATTCTAATAATCAGTATATGTGATATTTTGTGTTTTTTTTTTTTTTTTTCAATTCTATTCTGAAAAGTCACCGACCGAAATTCCTGACTAATGGTCCAGTCTTGTAAGAAAACCTCCCAGGTGCTTCTCTTCCCATAGGAATGAGAAAACACTTCATAAACAGCACTATTGTCTACATCAGTCTGAGTAATGCTGGGCTTTAGATAAATTCTCTCTTAAGAAATGCTCAGTGAGTCATTCAGCTGAGTGTTGCACAACACATGCAATTATTTTTAAAACAAAAGGAATTTAATTAGAGATATCACAAGCTTTACAAAGCTGTCTGATATGACTCAGTGAGCAAAGCTTTCCCTTGTAGGTGGAGTCAGAAAAACCTAGAATGAACAGTCTGTCTACATTCATGTTGATCTGTCTTATTAATTATGTGATTTATAGTATTAAAGGAAGCAAAGTGTTATAATTTCAGTTTCAGTTTCAATTTGCTTCATAAAAAGTGATGGAAGAGTTCTTTTTTGTCTTTTTACAAATTATTATTATTATTTTTTTTTTGCCATTTGTGTTGTTTAGTTGTTTCACTTGTACCAGTCAGTCTTACAGTATGTGCGAATCAGTGTGAATCAGCTTGGTCAATATCCCATGATACTGTTCACTGGACCCATGTGACAATCAATGAGCGGTGTGAAGATGCTGGACAGCAGGCAGTGAGCAGCAGAGCCACAGACAAGCCCAAATAAACCTCCCAGTGAAAACAACAATTTCCTAAAGGCTTAAAAAAAAACGAACCCATACCCAAAGTCTCACACCATGATATTATCTGCTCTTACTGCAACCAAGATGACAGGTCTTTGATTTTAGTGTGAATGTGCTTCACTTGAGACATCAAACAGAACATAAAGCAATGGGGATTTGAGAGTGATAGAGGCCCCATTGATCTTCCGCTTTCTTCTTAATTTATATTTAACCGTTGGCTTGGCACCAAGAAAGATTGTGTTTATGGCCTTCTAAAAAATCCGTCATTAATTTCTTACTACAAAACCCAGGCCAAACAATGTTGTAAATACTGTTAATCGCAGATGAAACTGTGAGATTTCATGATCAACATTTTCTCAAACAACGCTGTATTTATCCCCCCCCCGCTCCCACAACAAGCTGGTGAGCCTTAAAGTCCTGGTACGACACTGCAAGTAGGTAATTGTCTACACTGAATTGCATGAGCTCAAATGGGAACCTGTGTTTGGAAACTAATTGGGAGACAGAAACACAAAGCAGCTTTGGTAAAGGGAGTTGGGTTAATATGAATTCAAACAACATTGGCTCAGTTTGAATAATATGGAATGCATCCATTCAGACAAGATGTGTGTGTGTGTGTGTGTGTGTGTATGTGTGTGTACTGTGGCAGTGGTAAATTAATCCATTAACAAACACATTTTTTGCACAGACAGGACTTGATTTTAAACTGATTTAAAGTCACAATATAAGATATTGAGAGCTTTTTGCTTATTCAATGCACCATACCTCCTACTAAAACATGATATTGGTGTAGAAAATAATTTGACTGTTTCAATTCTGAGATAGTACCCAATTCAGCTGAGTGTTACAGCGTCTTTCAGCTCTGCAAGTCAGAGTTGTGGGTGCTGAGAGAGACTCAGTATATGTAATGATGTCATACTACATGAATTTGAATGGCTGGGATGATTCATGTCTACTAGTTATTAACAACAACCGACAACAATTTCACAAGCAGACAGCAAACACGAACATCTGTAGAAGCATCCACAGCAGCTACTCAGGCAGGGACACTGAACTAATGCATGAAACTGCAAGGAAGAGTGAAGAGGAGGGAAAAGCACCTGGACCTGCGATCAGGTTATATCTCTCCCCCCGGGGGAGTACAGTATGTTTCAACATTATTAAATGAGTACTCTGTCAGACCTCCAAATTTTAGGGCAAGCTCTAGTTACCAGATATATTTCATAATTTAGAGTTATAAGCAAATCACTCATATCATTGTACTACTGGCCTATATGCATGTACAGACACTGTACAGAGGCCAATCCAAGTGCATCACGTACATACATTTCCAATAAAAAAGGAGATAGTCACAAGTTTATAATCAATTTACTTATAATTATAAGTAACTTTTTTATGAATTGATGTTTTTATGATGCCTGATTTAAGGGAGTGCTGCAGCCCCCTCAGCATCTCTACTCCCTGCATCCACGTGCAGTTCGTTTTGGTTTTCCAGTCTACAACTTTACAGTTCTGGTTCACTCTCACAGCTCTTAGCACCATTGTTTTCAGGTGCAGCGGGCAGCTGTTTTAGCAAAAAGCTCTAAAAATCCATTATGTACTGTCTGCCCAGCACCAAACGGCACACGGAGAAAGTTGGGGACTAACTGGTGAAAATAGCGGAGCATTTAGCAGTTAAAGAGCCAAATGTGGCCCTCAGGAGTTAGTAGAGACCAAAGTTCGACCTACAAGAAGGTCAATATTGAATTTGCATTCATCGTGTAGCCAGATACACACGGTGCTAATTGTACTGTACAGACTGTACATACGACAAACAGATGTTTGTATGTACAGTCTCAAACCCTTGCAGATAAGTATAAGATGCAAACTGTAACAGGTGGAAAATACACCATATTTTATTTTGATGAAAGCTTTGAAGAAACTGGAATGAAACAATTTTGGAGAACTGACAAAGGTGAACATAAAAAATGAAATCAAATTGCCTAAATTTGAATAAACTTCTGCTTTTCAAGAGGTTGTGAAATCTATTTGAATGAATTTTTAGATAAATCAACAATTTAGTCTCATACCCTCGCCTTCCCTATTATCCACATGTGCCCATCCATACGTGCGCCCACATCCTTGTCTGTGTGCAATAACACATCACATTTGGTTCACTCACTGCCAAATGTGATGCACTCGGTCTGCAGATTCCTCAGATTGTGAGCGGATTAGAAACTGGAAAGCTGCACATCCATCGTTCTCTCTCTGTCTAATTGGCATGTCATAATTGCTGCTCCACAAAGCCCAGTGAAGTCTGGTCACTGAATGTCTAAAAGTAGGTATCTTTTCACCCCAGGCTATTTGGCCAGCAATTTTGGAGAGGAAATGTTGTGTTTGAGGCCTGCAATTCAATAGTTCTAGAAACCGAAAAGCTCAGATCAGGGTTACAAGTCAACATAATTCATGCTTAGCAGTATCCAGTGACTAACATTTCCTTTTCCTTGAACTAGAAACATAATGTACATGCATGAAAATCTGAAGATAATGAGCCACAAGACTACAAACAAGCGCTGACATCCACAGTACAGAAAAGTGGTATATAACTGTAAAACAAAACTTTCCAGGGAGTTTATGCTACTTTCACATAAGTCATATTTGAGCTTGGTCTCAAGTGCTGCTTCATGAACATGATGAAATGGCCTTTTAAAGTGCTCTCGGAGGAGCCAACACTTCAAGGGCTCCTTAGAACCCACACCACTGCCTTGTAGCACCCCGGGAGAGGGAGAGAAAAGAGGGCCAAAGAGAAATAGAAAGAGAACGCATGAGACAGCGAGCAAGAGGGAGAACACTCTAAAACCAAAATGCAAAAGAGTCATAGAGGCTGAGATGAGCAGAGAAACCCTCACAGAGAAAAAGAAACTCAAAATGAAAGAGCACGAGCCCCCCCCAAAAAAACTTTTATTCAGAGCTGATCCTCAGATCAGATGAGATAAGAGCACACTAAGTTCACTCTCTGCTTGCAGCTGAGTTCAGGCATTTCTTTTTCCAACTTACCGAATGTTGGACTAAAAGGCGGACCAGAGGAAGAAGAAGGCAAGAGCAGCATGAGTGTGCCCACTAGCTTTTAGTCAGGAAGCCTAATGAGTTCCTGTGGGATGGGGGCTGGCTGTCAATCACCCTCATTCTTCTCCAACACTATGCCGTGTCGTCCTGTACGTGCAGAACCAAGGGGCATGAAATAATTAGAGATGGCCGAACAGCCAACCACAGTGTGACTTGGTTGTCTGGCAGAAGAAGGAAGTCACAGCTAGTCTCTCTCATGTGAGGGGACATTTGAATTTGTTGGATTACCGTGTTGGAAGACACCGTACCCGCCTTCGCAACAACGCTAAAATGTGACAATGAGGTAATAGTGTTACAGCATATTGCGTAATGTCGCCATGATTCCTGACCCATTGTGAGGGTGATGAAAGAAAAAAAATGGTGAGCAATGGATTCAGCATATGATGAAAGGGAGCCCCTGCTGATAGGGCATCTGTGAGCCTCTTTTTAAAGACGGGATGGCAGAGAATGAGAAGGGAAAGACAGAAAAATGGATGAGCACAGGGAATATATCAGGCCTATTGTTCCGCTGATTTTTTCTAAAGAGGGAGGCGACACCCGACAGATTGGGGAAGGTGGGGGGGGGGTGCTGTACATACAGCTTCACGCCTACAATAAAATATTCATCAGTTGTCATCTATACAGTCACCCAGAGCGTGCAGGGGTTGATTATATAGACCATGCAGCCAATTAACATTTCTGTACCAGCCATATTTGGACTTAACCTCTTTTTTTCTTGGCAATAAACACAAGCAAGAAGACAGATACACAGAAGGAGAGGGAGCTGTGGGAGGGGAGGGGGGGCAAGACAAAATGAGCCATCCTCCAAAAAGGAAAAAAAAAAAAACACAAGAGGAGGATTTAGTAACATCTGCATGTGAATAGATGCTGCCTAACATCGACAGCGGCAGTAAGGGCTTTATGTAATTGCTGATGAACAATGTCACAGAACTGGCAGATTGGGGGAGGGACGGCTTAGTGGGTCATGTGACAAGAACTATCTTTACATTGGAAGCAGTGTTTGAGCCGTATGACTGTGCAAATCTAAATTTAACTAACACCTTCTCAGACAATTCACAGGCCTCTCAGTAAAGTAAAGGTAGAGGGTACCCGTGGGTGGGGTCTGTGGAATCGTGTAGGCTTAATGTGTTTTATTCCTAAATACGGTAGAAATAGGGCTCCAGCATTTTCATTATTGATTAGTCTAGGAAATGTCAGAAAATAGAGAAACGTGTCCATGGAAATATTAACAGGTGCCCCAAATAAAACCACAAAATATGTCATTTGTTCAGGCCTTGAACCAAACATAAGCGTTTTCTGCTGATCAACAACACTGTATCATTTGCCTGTGCCTGGGGAAGGTTTGATTGGGGTATGGCAGAAAAACATCTTGGTTAGAGTTAGGGAAGCATGGTTTGAGTTAAAATGACTTCATTAAAGTTAGAGTACCTTTGTCTTCATTGTTACATAAAGACAAGACAGACAAAAGTCACAATTCTTACAGCCGTTAGAGGGTTTTGTTACTTGAACGTAAGCAAATGTCATTTTGGGGCTTTTGCTGCATGCAATGATGCTCTTGAAGCCCTTGGTATAAACATGCATAATCAGTCGTGCTGTCCTCAGCTTACATTGCTGTGATCCATCCGGAGGCCCAGGCTGAGTGAGCAGCCAGTAGGCCACAAAGGCTAATGGATGGCTTTCTCATTAATTTAGCCCCCCTCACACTCTGCTAACATCCCTGACTGTTAGCTAACCTGCCTTCCGTACCTCTCCACCAGTCTTGACATGCAGTAAAAACATCCATGGTCCAAGGTTAATTACATGTCCATCTCTTAACAAAAACACTGCATTGTATCGTCTTTGGTTTGTGTAAAAAAAAAAAAAAGCTGGCAGGGAAAGGCAGGAGTGTCTGTGCCAGGGGTGGTGGGTTGGGCATCGGCTCCGGGGACGGAGTGTGAGGGTGTAGAGAGCAGCCAAGGTTGACCTACGAGGCGGGGCAGGAGAATTGGCGCAGGATCTGAGGCAGTGGTGTGAGGACGCTGGGGAGTCGCTCTATCTGTGGGCATCAAGCCAGCTGTGATCTACTGTATTTCCCTCTGTCAGACAGACCAGGAACGCACCGATGCCGAGAGGAGAGGAGAGGAAAGGAGAGGAGAGGAGAGGAGAGGAGAGGAGAGGAGAAGAGGATGCTGGCACATGTACAGTGGATACTGTGGAATCTTATCCTGTCATATGGCTTCTTAGCAACCCATTCCTTGTTTGCTATCACATAGTTGAGATTAGATCAGCTTGACATCCATCAGCTCTGTACATACCACACTTATTGCATGTGCATATCTGTCTATTCTGGAGGTGGATTCCCTCTGCTGCTGCCCCTCCGTTTCTCCCTTTTTGTTTTTTGCAGTGTTTTTCCTTATTTGAATCAAAGGTCAAAGGGTAAACGGTGTGGTCTGTTTCTCAAGTTGACCTCAAATCCATCTGAGACAAATTTGTGATTTTGGCTCATAAAAATCAAATGAACTTGACTGGACTTCACATGTCAACCCATCCAAGCGTGACCACTTATTTTGTAAGTTTCTTCCGATGGACAGTGCTTTGCTTATCTGGCAACTTTAGGTCTATCAAGTGTGAGTTCTAGATTGAATGAGGTTGTAAAATATAATCCTGTGTAAGTAAATAGAGCATTTCATCAATCCAGTAGCATTATAAAGTGGTGGGAGGGGGAAGCTCTGGTTTGTTGCAGGTTTTTTTTTGACTAGGAAAGTTCAGATGAATGTATGGAGGCTCCAAAGACCCCCAAATTCTTGTGCATACAAGATAATATCTTTTGTGCATAAAATAATAAGACCAGTGCTCATTCTGATAATTTTAGGGAGACCATATCTTAAACAAAGCATATTTCAGGACTTCAGGTCCACAGCAATATTTTTACTAGTGAATGTTTTGTTTGTTTTGGCACTGCTCACTCCAAAGCTTTTCCTCAGAAAAAAAAAAAGGTGCTAGTTTGAACTTTAGGCATGATTTCAGCCGGCCATGCTTTAGAGCGAGCAGTCAACACAGCATGCTAGTCCAGGCTCCCCTAAGATGGAAAATAACACTATCTACTGCACTTTGTCTCCATCACCCAAAGGAATAGTTCTTAAATACACTTGAACTTACTGCAGCTCACATTATCTCTTCCCCTCAACCACCAACTCTCTTTTTTTTTTTTTTTATTAAACTTTTCTCTCCCTTTCCAATTTCCCCTCTCGGCTCCTTCCCCTTCTCTTCTCCTGTCATTTTCCCCATTTCTCTATTTCTCTCCCCTTTCTCCTCGGCCTCTGCTGTCCCCAGGGGGTATGAGACAGGCTAGGAGACTCGCTGTATGTGCCGCTGTCATGGCCTGAGCTCCCTAGTTGAGGATCCTTTGATGGTGTTGGGGATTATTCATCCTGTTCGTTGGGCCGTATACCACCGTCACACAGCAGCAGCAGCAGCAGCAGCATCACATGCATATACAGACATACACATACAGGCACACTCTTGAAAAATAAGTGCGCCAATATTTCCTACTCAAGAATTTTTTTTACTTTTTACATTGCCACACTTTGATGTCGGAGCTGCTGTTGTTATCAAGATACTGTTAAGTTATATATTCATGATTCTTAGCACGCGAAATGGCGCAATCATCATCAATATGTAGTTACTGCAAAAATGTTTGGCTACATCTACACATTTGTGTAAAAAGGATCAATCTACAAACTGAGGTCAAACATCTTCTGACCCCAATTAAAGTGGTCAGGGATTAAAATATGCAACCCATTAAAAAAAAGAAATGATACATTTTATAGTAAGAAATCAATAAAAGAGAATTTGGGGCAGTACCATTGTTAATTTCAGTGACCTCCATTTCTATTTGGGTGCAGCCTTGAACTGCTCCTACTGTTCCTATCACATATGTTTGACAGACTGTTGGCTAAGAGTAATATACAATATACAGCATTCCTGTGTCATTTACAAGATTAATGGTGACAGAATGCACAGATGAGTATAATTGCTGAGTGTTGTATAAAAGACTGCATTATCCATAATGCCACATAGGTGTGACTTGTTGTGTTCATTCAGCCCTACTGTTTGAGTAAAGATTCAGAGATGGAAGTCCAGACTCTCACTTCTTCACTATAAGAGCAACTTTAAAGCTACACAGTGGAGTGATGAAAGCCTCACGGGATGAGATCTGTTTATGTCAATGAAGAGAAAAGAGAATTTGACAGGATAATCTCATTCATCGTTATGTGTGATCCTCACCTATTCATCTGGGTTTAATTTATGACTGAGAGAGAAAAAAAATGAAATCGGTGAGATTCTGATTCATAAGAACCAGGGATTCATTATTAATCACGTCTATTGATTCCTGACAGCAAACTTTAGACGCACTCTGCTATCACTGTTTATGAATGTGTTAACTGAAGCTTTTCAAAAGATGGTAGCGATACAGAAAAATGTCACCACAAGTTGTGACGCATTTGTGAAGTATTTACTGATATGCTTTGGTTGAAAAGACTGATGGAGTACTTGATAAAATAATATATTCATTTTAAAAAGAAGCTTAGTTGTGGCCTCTAGTATACAGTGCTGTGAAAAAGTATTTGCCCCCTTACAGATTTCTTCTGTTTTTGCTTTTTTAGTAAACACAAAAAGAACACAAAAAGCTGTTTTTAAATGATGATTTTATTTATTAAGGGACAAAAGCTATCCAAACCAACCTGGCCCTATGTGAAAAAGTAATTGCCTCCTAAACTTAATAACTGATTGTGCCACCCTTGGTGGCAACAACTGCAATCAAGCATTTGCAGTAACTGGCAATGAGTCTTTCACATCGCTGTGGGGGAATTTTGGCCCACTCTTCTTTGCAGAATTGTCTTAATTCAGCCACATTGGAGGGTTTTCGAGCATGAATGGCCTGTTTAAGGTCATGCTACAGCATCTCAATCGGATTTAAGTCCAGACTTTGACTAGGTCACTCCAAAACCTTTATTTTGTTTTTTTGAACTATTCGGAGGTGGACTTGCTGTTGTGCTTCGGATCATTGTCCTGCTGCATAACCCAAGTGCGCTTGAGCTTAAGGTCACGAACTGATGGCCGGACATTCTCCTTCAGGATTTTCTGGTAGAGAGCAGAATTCATGGTTCCATCAATTACGGCTAGTTGTCCAGGTCCTGAAGCAGCAAAGCAGCCCCAGACCATCACACTACCACCACCATGTTTGACTGTCGGTATGATGTTCTTTCTCCGAAATGCTGTGTTAGTTTTACGCCACAAATGGCTTTTTAACCCTTTCCAGACTGATAGATGTCAATGGCTATGTTTCTTGTCTCTTCTTGAATTGCTTTAGATGATGTGTTGCATTTTGAGATCTTTCAGCCTACTTCATATTGTCTATTTAAGTGATTTCTTGATTCTACAGCTCTGGCAGTAATCAGGCCTGGGTGTGGCTAGTGAAATTGAACTCAGCTTTCAAAAATGTGGTTAATCACAGTTAATTCATGATTTAACAAGGATGGGGCAATTACTTTTTCACATAGGGCCAGGTTGGTTTGGATAGCTTTTTTCCCTTAATAAATGAAATCATCATTTAAAAACTGCTTTTTGTGTTTACTCAGGTTATCTTTGTGTGATATTAAAATTTGTTTGATGATCTAAAACATGTAAGTGTGACAATAAAGCAAAAACAGAAGAAATCTGTAAGGGGGCAAATACTTTTTCACAGCACTGTATAGAACATTAAAACAATGAACAATCTACTTCAGGAATTCAGGAAGGGAATGTTAATATTTTCCTATCTTTTACCCTTTCAAGCAAAAGAATCACAAAAAATTTGGCCAACGTAATTTTCAAAGCAATCATTAAGCAGAGAAGAATCAGAATCAGAACGGATCAAATCCAAATTATACTAGGACCCATCTCTGCAGTTTTTCTATTAAACTTTTGTGTCCTGCCCCTCTCTTGGCTTAGACAGATGCTAGAGTTGCTGCTGAATGTTGGTCAAGGAGAAGTCTGCTATGAGTGAATGTGAATGTGTGTGTGTGTGCTGGATGTGGGGTGTGGCTGCTGGCGACTGGAGCGTAGTTCTCACCCAAACTCATGTGTGCCAAACTTGAGGGCTGTATTTTTTTTTTTTTTTATTCTTCTCTTGCAGGGTCCCTTGAGGAATTTGGGAGCATCTCCTTAATGATCCTGAATGGTGCAGCCATGGCAGTATGTGGGCTGCTGGTGTGTAGGCGATGGAGCAGCAGAGCTCCACAGCACCTCATTAGGCCCAGGACTCCCGAGCTGGAGCCACATTAAAGAGCAGCCATGCCTTTCAACATGTGCCGGCTGGTCTCCCTTCCGCTTTCCCCTCTGCTGGAGCAGTCTCTCACATTTCTGATGCATCCACACATTCACAAAAAGTAAGGGGGAGAAGGACTGATACAGAGGAGTGAGAGGAAGAGGGGAATAAGGGGGGCAGCATGAGGAAAAGATTTTTTGGTAATTTAATCCTGGCTGTTCTGGTGTTATGTTTGCACTGTTGTGAGTTGAATCTGATGAGAAACATCACTGAGATCCGCAGCATTCCTGTGGCCACTGATGCTCGAATTTAAATTCAAAGTGCACAAAAGAAGTGACATCAAGAAAACAATGGTTGCAGTGACGGATCCTCCCTATATCCCGACTTTCAGCGCAGACACTCCCATGCGTGTGCCAGCCAGACGGGGATCACAATAATCTACTAAAGCCCTCCACCTCTTCACACACTTAACAGAAGTGGAGGGCGCTCCTCCCTCTGTGAAGTTTGGATTTGGAGGCTTCTCAAGGTCAGCCGCGTTGTTATCGTTGCTACATTGATGAAACGCTCAGCCAGCAATCGCTTCGCAGCCCGCCCATATTTCAGCTGACAGCCCGGCTCGCCTCTAAGAGGAGAGAGATTAAGTTGCTCCCTCTGCAAGTGCATAGAAAGAGTAAAAAGGGTGTTTGCTGAGGATTGGTATTCAAATTGCTGTGGGAATTATTGCATGCATGTGTTTGCTATCTGTGTTTACAATTTAGACGGCTTCTGCTGTAAACAAGCAACCATGAGAGAGCTGTTTGGTTGATATGATAAAACGCACATCTCTTTTAAGTGCTGGAATCAATATCCCATATAATCATAAACATGAGGGCATTAGAGAGTGATGTTCTTCTTTGGTTGGAAGGACACAGAGTATGTCATATTAATGCAGTTTAATTCAATTAGCTCTTTGCTGGGCGTGCCACGGAGGCCCAGAGGGATATTTTGTTGATGGTATGCAGCGAGCAAAAAGTGAGCCGAGAGAGGATTGCCGGTTAATATGATGATGTGATGAGAACATTTGGTGCCATAACAAGCAACAAACTGAAAAGTTTTAATTAAGGGCAAAACAAGCCAGCGATCTTTCACACACAAAGTTGGCCACAGCGAGGAGTGAAACACCCCAAGGTCTCTTAAAGGGCTGAGAAAAGGTTTTTAGGTGGAAGTAATAATTAAAATCACACTCTCGGTCTGTCTCTCCGTTTCTCTGACTGTCAAACAAAGAGCTAATTTTAAGGATGAAACTCGCTGAAAAAAACATTTTCACCACACTGAACAATGTTATAAAAATAAAACACACACACACACGAAAAAAATGCGACACAAAGGAGAGCCCAAAGGTTTTTCCTCTCGAGCGAGTCCCTGTCACAAGTGACACAAGCAGTTATTTTCCTATTTTCACTGTATTTCATTTAAATTTCCATTCTGTGTCTTAGAAATGAATATTTGATCTTTTCCCCCTGAACCTGTCACCGATACGCCTTTGAAGCTACGAGACACCGCATTGTGTTTGTGACACTGCGGGATATACAGGAGAAAAAGATCAAACTCCTCTGTGGAGAGAGAACATGAAATGGTAAACACTGTGTCCTGGCGGTTTACCTGTTTAGAGCCCCTCTTTGTTTCAAATGTTCTGACCACAAATGTTTGGGGGCAACAGTGTTTGTACAATGTTTGCTTTTCTGGAAATGATTGTCTGCTTTAATGTTTTCTTTTTTTCTCTCTCTCTCTCTCTCTCTCGCTTGGATTGTGTTTGTTCTGTGAATGCTGCTGCACTTTGCAGAAAAACTTTCAACCTGAGATTTTTGCCTCAGTTCTTTATGTGCTGTTAACTTTTCTCGTGTTTCTGCGTTGTTGTGTGCAAAGCATGCATGTGTCTGTGTGTTTGGGTGCTCGTGTGTGTGTGTGTGTGTGTGTGCTCGTGTGTGTGTGTGTGTGTGTGTGTGTGTGTTTAGCAGCAGCAACGGCAGCACTGGAGGTCTGTGCAGTAGCAACTTGTGGAATTCCCCTACCTGAGATCAAATGGAAAAAAGATATATGGGCTCTCACTGCTTTCTAATTAATACTTCACCTGCGTCTACACGAGGATGAAAAGTGGTAACAACAGAGATGGAGACAGCCAGAGGTTGAAAGAAAGTGTGAAACAGAGACGCAATGAGCTTTATATGTGTTTTGGAAATCTTGAATGCGCTCTCTCGTTGATCAGCAACACTCTAACATAACAAGTGTGGAAGAAACATACTCGAAGGTGTGTAACAAAAATGTTGATTCTATGCTCCAGATTATAGACCTGTGTAAAAATAGACAAAAACATGATAAGCACGGTCTCATAAAAAAGTGGAAATCGAGCACCCTAGTTAGTCATAATTGGCTAATTTTGTGTGTAAGGTCATGATAGCACTTGAAGCCTCCCTGGATCCTTTCCCGCAGAAATGCAACATGCAACACAGGCAGCCCTTTTGTGTGCCAGCGAGCACTGATGTGCTTTCTGTTTCCATGCCAACTCACTTTCATCTTTCATCTTTCTTACCAGCTCATCCTACGCTTCAGATGAATTAGGTTTGTTGCAAATTCTTTTGAAGTGCACACACAACCCCCCTATACCACCCCACTTCAGCGAAACAAAACAAAAACACTGAGGAGCTACAAATGTAAGCCAGTAATCTTGCTCGTTTCGGCTCCTTGGCTAACCAATGGCACCACGGACAGGATATTTCCACTTCATTTCAATTTGGAATACATCCCTCGCTCCTTCTACCTCTTGGCTTCCATTTTCTGCTGTTGTGAGCTGCTCCGCGCCGCACAATTCATTTCCATTATGGAGACGGACGCTGAGAGGGTTGCATTGTGGGCTGGTAATGATCTTCAATTACACTGATGCCTCTACCTAAGGGGTAAAAGGAAGGTGGGGGTCTCTTAAGGATCAAAGGTTTAGACCTGAAGAGGACTTCTGTGTCCTTGCAGATGCATTTTCTCAAGATGCTCTGGTGAATTCTGCCTCTGGACACAGACAGGCAATTTCGAGGCCCTGGGCTGTGTGTGTCAGTAATAGAGGTGCTGGCAAATCAGGTATCGGCTGGAGCCTTGGCCTTTGAGATATCAACGATAAAAACATCAACTTTTGCTTTCTTCTGGCCCTCCAATTTTTTCCTTTTATTTTGAGCTTTAAGTTGATTACATTAAAGCTTCACAGCAGCTGCAGGGCATTATAACAGATTTCAGCTTATTGTTTTGGTTTTACAGTCAGCAACCTTACTGACTAATGTTTTATTTCATCTGTCTGTGCAATCTCTTAATAATTTCCTATGACAGTTCTACTAAATACAAGGAAAATAGAGACCATGCTCTGAGACAGTGCGCGCAGTACAAGCCACCTGTCTTATTTTAGTTTTTAAAGAGGAAAAGAAGAATTGCTAGTAAATGTAGGTGTGTAGAGTTAATAAGTGGTCGCTGATTTACAGATTTCCAAATTCCACTTACGCAGAAAGCCAATTTACATTTTTGCAAATTCAGCTGACCTCCTGACTGTTAGTATGTTATGCTACAGTTAATAGGAATAAATAATTGAGAGTCTGCCAATGGGAAACCATTTTCCCTCTACTGAGTGCCAAATAACATAGAAAGAAGAAAGAAATTATTGATATGTGTTCATTAGGAAACTATAAGACCCTTAGCATTAAGTGTTACCTCTCACTCACTGTATGTTACCAGCTCTGCACCAAATGGCAGACAGACAAAGTTAGGTGGTCAACACAGTGAAGCAGCTAAAGAGACAGATATTTCCCTCAGGCATGAAGTGAAGACCAAAAACAGAGATAAAAAGAGAGTGCATATTAGACTTTTATGAGGAGGCCAGAAACATGAGTGCAAATAAATGCTAATAATGCTCCATATCTGTGAAATATATAAATAGGTAATTGCTGGCTAGCATATTCGGCAGACCAGTCTAATACGGAGATAATAATTTAGTCAATGTTACAGCTTGTTCTGCTGCCCCCTAGTGGACAAAAAATCAACTAACACTTCTTTAAGGAGAGCGTTAGCATACAAATATAATTCTTCAATCCATATCAAGTTTTGCGTGCGTCTTATTTCTTCAGTCATTCCACTTTTGTTCAGAACTTGATAAGAAACAATTAAGACAGTCTACACATGCTTCTCATAGCCTGTTGTAGATTTACGGCACCATAACACAGAAATGTCAGTTCAATAACCGAATTGTGAAACTCCAGTGGTTGCGACTGATCGAATCTGCCTTTGAAGCAGAGAAAAAGTCATGGAAAACAATTAGATTAGCAATTAAAAGCCACATAGCCAAGAACTGTATTTTATGGCAGTTCAAACAGGAAACCTATTGCCAGAAATCCAAAACACTCTCACAGCCTCCGTTCCCACAGTCATCATTTTGAATTCAGTCTTTAAAGAGCAATACACTACACACGTCAGTCTCATTTCTCACTACAGTGACTGTTTGTCACGGTTGACATAGTGACTCAAAAAACAGAGAAAAGCTCATTTCACAAGGTCCATTCAGAGATATTATAAATTGAATATAAACTCCTTTCAGAACACAGACGCAATTTTGCTGTATATGACATGTGTGTCATACACTGGTGTATATCTCTCTGTCTCTCTGATATTGAGCTCTTCACCTCGCCTTCTCCAAACTTCACACCAGTCTCAGCTGCTATATTCGTCCCTGGTGACATCAAACGTGCTTCACACTATCTGGGTGTTCTTTTGAAGTTCTGTCAACTCAAGAAAAAGAGGGAGAAATAAATAGCATGCTATTTGGCGTTTCCTATCCAGTGTATCTGGCCATGAAGGTTTCTGATTTCTGTTTTTGGAGGAACACAGAGAAGACGCCAGCTTTGAGCAAATGGGAGTTAAGGAGAGACGTGACAGAATAAAGAAAGGGGTTCAGGTTATCTCTGAGCGAAACAATGAAAAGAGAAGCACTCAAGGAAAAATCTGACTGGAAGAAACTTGGAGAAGAAACACTTTGTGTTCACTTGCAAATGAAAACTCATCCAGGTCAACAAATCACAGAACACACTGTAAAACATTTATAGTCTCCCAGCCAGAGAGACTTCAATCTCCTCGTTGATGCGAAATGACAATGTTAGCAGAGCAGGTTGCATCTCGGTTGTCGTTATTGGATGTGCCTCTCTGTGATTTATGCAGCTCAGTGTTAGCCTCTAATTATTTTCCTATCTGCTTTAAAACACTGACAGCGTACGGACATGATGGTGAAGCACAAACACGAGAAAGGGTAGGTTAAAAAAAAAAAAAAAAACGTCACGGTGATGCCGCTGCCAAAGCACGTCAAAACACACACAAAGGAGACGCATGTAAACGAGCAGAATGCATGTAGACCACGTTGTCAAAAGATCACCTCATTTAACGCTTGATTATGCCTGGTAGTTTGTGACAAAAATTAGAGACACTAAAATTCCTTGGTCAGTCTTTCAAAACTGGGATGCTGTGGTAATTTACTTGATTGGAATACAATTTTGAGGTTCAATTAATTCCAAGCTGATTTGGAATACATTACAGGAAGACTGATTTATTTAGGTTAAGCTTCCATTGGTGCCACGCAGAAGAGTAAGGAGGCTTTAACAGACTGATATTTCACAGTACAGAAGTGAAAAATATTCAAGCCCCTTGAAAAGGCGTTAAAGGAGCATGAAAGGAGCCAAGGGTGATACTATACCCCTACAACATTTGGTTAATTGGAGATTGGTCACGGGCTGTAATATTTGACTGTAATCTGAAAGGCCTGTGAAAGCAGGAGTGTGCAGTGAGAGAGAGAGACAGCGAGAGAGAGAGAGGGAGAGCGAGAGAGAGAGAGATCAGCACAAGCTGTGAGGAGCAGCCAGTGATAAGATTAAACCCATTCACATCCTATAATGAAAAATGAGCAGCACTAGCTCCTTTTTATCAGCCTCATTTCTTACATCGTCACTCCTTTAGGTTGTTTTCATGTAAATAACTAAATCAGAGACTCTACAACAGCACAACAATACTCGTCCCCTCGCATAACACGCAATAACAAACGTTCAATATGGTGTCGAATACCAGGCGGAATCAGAGGTGGAGGAATAACAGCATAAATATCAGCCCTGGCCTTATTTTCTCCCTGTTCCTCCGCGTAACCAAACTGACTCATTATGAACTTCAAAGACACAGATAGGAGTTTTAATTAAGAGAAATGCTGCAGAGCAGTGGAGATAAGTAATATCCCCCCCTCACCCCCATTCTCCCCTGCCCCCCACCCCACACTCCCCCCCCCACATCCCCACCCCTCAGTGCTCAGACAACATCATTAGGACAGTGCAGAGCCTGGTGGTGCGCAGCAGCCAGCCATCGTCCCACTGCATGAAACCAAAAGCACCGCGTGGCTCCTATGTGGTAATCCTCACATCACAGGTCCTTTGTACTGATGTGGAGTGACACTCTGCATGTTTCAGTACACGCATGCAAACACAAACACGGGATTATCTGGCACCAGCAGACGCAGCGGCATCACGGGTTCCACCGTTGCCATAAATCAGCTGTGCCGTGCGTGGAACAGAACCAGGAGGCTTGAAGGTGCATTATTTTCCACATTATGTATCTCTACTCAAAGGTCACATATCAATCACAACACATTCATCGCTCATCTTTTACCCAAAGAGGAGTCATAAAATCAGATCGATTGATTTTTAGCTGGTGGTAAATTGGTTATGACATTTCTACATCCTATAACCAGCACTGCTCCCAGTAGACCACACTGCACCAAAACTGACGATAACAGCGCTATAATGTACACCAACTGTGCAATATATTTATTCATCTCTTTATCTCACCTCACAACGTGCAATACTTAGTGATATCTCCCACTTGTACACTATATTGTTTCTATTTTTTACACTTCTTCTACCGTAAATGTACATGTTCTTCTATTTCTCCTCGTGTCCGCTGTGACTTTGTCAATTTCCCCATCGTGGGACTAATAAAGGAATATCTTATCTTATCTTATTTCAGTGACTGTGCTCTTGTTAGTGTTACTGTAAGCTATTAGCAGTATCATACCATTAAGACAAGAGTAGATCTTAGAGGATTAGAGTAGTAGTAGTGGAATAGTCATAGATTAGCTGAAAGAAAACTAATTAACAATTCCAGTGATCAATTTGTCATCTATAATGGTAAACATAATATCTTTGGGTTTTAAAGAGTTGGTTAGGCAAGGCGATAGCTGCAACTAATGATTACTTTCATTACCCACTAATCTGCTGATTATTTGACTTTTCAAATTGTTTCATTGTTTGGTCTGGAGAACATTAGAAAGCAGTGAAAATGCCCATTACGACTATATCCAATGTCTTGTTTTGTCTGACCACCAGATTAAGCACAATAATAATCAATTGAATTATAATGTAACACCAAAAAAAGTGGCAAATTCTCACATTTGAGAAGATGGAGCTATGGTTGGTTTTGGCATTTTTTTGCTTGAAAAATGACTTAAACAACACAGTAACTGATTAATTTGTTGAATGTTGCAGCTCTAGAGCACGTGAAGAAGCCAATTTGAGCTGTGGGAGCTTGTTTTTCACTATTTTCTGTCATTTTACGGACCAAACAAGTAATAAATTGGTAGAGGAGTGATTGATTAAAATAATCAGCAGTTGCAGCTATAAATGTTTATGCATTTTTGGAACTAATGTTAACAGACATTTACATATTGATTGAATGACACTTTCAACCCTCTACTATCATCAGACAATGATTTGATCCCATTATTTTGACTCTGACGGAGACACAGTTCGGTCGAAATGTTAGTCTGTTTGCACGATTAAAAGCTGTGAATCAAATCTGTGGGCCTCGACCCATTTTGTCCTTTTGGAAGTTTTCTGTCCTCGAGCTGAGAAGCACCTGATTCAGCCGCATATTGCTGGGAGATGTGCGGAGAACCCTGT
This sequence comes from Pempheris klunzingeri, assembly GCF_042242105.1. Taxonomy (NCBI): domain Eukaryota; kingdom Metazoa; phylum Chordata; class Actinopteri; order Acropomatiformes; family Pempheridae; genus Pempheris; species Pempheris klunzingeri. The sequence goes on along the minus strand of NC_092014.1, from coordinate 10,984,852 downwards.
TTCAACTAAATTTAGTTCTGAAGCTTTGTCAAGAATGATTGTGTGAGTAATGTTCAAAGTAGATGACATACACAGTACAAATACACTGTAGCTATATTCATATTTGTATGAATGCATTTGTCTTTCATTTCTGATGTTTGAAAACTTTATGCTTCCAATCCTGGTGATTCTCATGTTGACAGATCATTTGAAGAAAAAGCTTGAGAGTTGAGCCATCAGCTCTCTCACAACCCCTGAGGGGCTCTTAAAAGCCTTTTTAAAAACCCTTCGGATAATGTCAAAATGCATTGTCATCAAAGCAAAATCTACACTGTTTGACTAAGATCCTAAAAAAAAAAAAGAAGCCATGCTTTGGAGAGTTTTCATACATATTTGTAGATGACAAATATAACTTTTGTTTTACCAAGTAGGTCAGTTAAATGCCAGAAAGTTAGACTGACAAAAAGCCTTATGAGGGTAAGTAAATGTTGACGAAAATAAACACGTCATGACATTACTGTAAGTGTTTTCTTACATTTAATTAGCCGACAATCACAACTAATCTTACATCACACTATCTACCCTGCCAAGCCAGGTGAGTTGCGCCGTTGTTCGTGTCTCAGGTGGATCCCCTCCTGCCTGAGTAGACTGGGTGAGCTCTCAGACCGCCCACACGCCCACAGGCCCGCTGTGCGCTGGAGATCAGTAGCAGCAGAGAGAAATCTGCCCCCCCTGGGGTAAGGCCTGATGTCGGAGAGATTAATTGCAGACTGTGAAGCTGCAGCGTGCTGGGAGCACACATCGCTCGCAGGCTTGAATATATTCATCTGCCTACACACACACACACAAACACACAAACCTAGTCTCCCTGTCCCCCTCACAGGCAAGATCCATCAGCATGTTGAATCCCAGATGAACATCAAACTCCCCCAGAGGTGCTGCTCCTTTGTCTCCAGGTAGCGCTGCCTGGCGTTCTGCCCACCGCCTCCTGCTTTCATGTGGCCGAGGGAATTATCCTTCCTTTTGTGTGTGTGTGTGTGTGTGCAAGGGTTGGTGTGTATGGTTTGCACTAGAGTGTGACGCCTTCACAGGTACTATCTTTCATATCTGTTTTCTGTTCTGGCAACAGGCCAGCCAGCCTACCTCACAGGTGGCTGGCTGGCCTGTTGTTTTCCCGGAGGCTCCTGAGCAAGGCAGTGAGGCGGCAGCCAGCCGACGATTACGAGAAGAGCAGCCAGAGGAGGGACGTAACGCTCAGACTGCTACACTCTAGTTAGCGGTGGAGGGTTAGGAAGTGGTTTGCCATGTGTGTGTGGTGTGTGTATGCGTGTACAAGTACAGTAAATCACTGAGGCTTTTTCATGTATACAGCGTGCCCCTGAATCTAAAAGAGTTTTCCTGTGTGCTCATGCATGGCTGTGTGTGTTTGCATTTCCCCCATGTTTAGTTTTATTTGGACAAGGAGAAAAATTGAAGGTACAAACCCACAGTGTGCCGTGCTGCTTATTTTGGGGAAACATAACAACTGGTATTTCCCACTCTTCAAAGAAAGCTGTATAATACTTGGTTTTGCTGTCTTCTGAGCGTGCTTTGTGGAGATCCCCACTGTGAATCCAGCTTAAATGCTTTTCCATCCCGCAAACTCCACTCTGAGCGCAGCGGCTGACTGAACCTTGAAGATGACTCTAGAGTCTCAGCAAACTTTTCACAACAAAGATCATCTGGAGCTTTGGTAGGGCCATTAGATGTGTGTGCTCATGTTTGTGTGTGTGAGTAAAGCCTCGTCATCGGGAGCTTTAGTGTTATCTTTCGTCCGCTACAAGTCTAGCTCTGTGTGTGTGTGTGTGTGTGTGTGTGTGTGTGTGTGAGATGACGACTGCACTGCAGTCTCACCGCTCCTTTTAATTGCTCTATAAACCGGTTGAGGTGATTCATCACACATTCAGACAAAAATAAAAATGCCTTTACCGTAAAGTAAATTGTTGTTTTTGGTAAAGCCATTGCGTGTTAAGTGCCGTCACATTGTTGACATTTATATCATGACCAAGACTTACATTTAAAAAATGAAGTGCTGGCTAACTGCATATTAAAAAGAAGTTAACTAGTGGGATACAAGTTCAGCCTTTCCTGGCAGTGCGTGTGTGACTCACCGCAGCTCCTCTTTCCAGAGTCTTTACTGGAATCCAGCAAAGCCAATCCTTGTCCTGGCCCAAGTTATCGGTAAAATTAGCACCTGTAGGCCTCAAGAACTGGTTCTGTGCTCTGCATGTGTCTATGTGCATGTTCAGCCTCTCCCTGATGTCCCAGTCCCAAAGCCATGCAGGTATGTTTATGCTGCAGCAGAACGGGCCTGCGGGATGAGCAGCAGGTGGCCCCCGTCTCTAGTGACAACAGCTGGGTCCCGTTTGTTGATACTGGGCTGCAGGAGGAGGAGAGGCCTGCTCAATATTCCTCCACTCTCAATCCAGCCTCTCAAACTCCAAATCCCCACTTTTAAGGGCCAAGTGTGTCTGTATGTGTCCTTCTGAATTCATTTATAGATTCAGTGCTGCAGGAGGTTGGCTTTGGGTTTTTCCTGATAAAGATGCCTCTATTCGGGTTGTGTGTGGTGTAAACTAGAGCTTTTTTAATAGATACTTTAATAACTTACTTATGGCTTAAAGCATTATGAAGCACAAATGCAAAATGTTTGCTGGTTTCAGCTTCTCAAATGAATGAAAAGAAACCAAGCACACCTCAAGTTCTAGTAAAATTAGTAGGAACATTTACCAGAATTTTGAGGTACTTTAGTATCAGTGTTTACATTTCTCTCTACTTTATTCTTTTACTCCACTACATCTCAAAAAGGAAAAATTATACTTTTTACCCAACTGCATTTATCTGACAGCCATAGTCAAAGGACACTATGTAGATTTAAGATTTTACACACAAAACATATGATCACCTTATAATATATGATGCATTGTTAAATTGAACATTAAATAAAACAGTAAAAAAAATCAGCTCAAACTCAACCAACTACATTACAGTTCTGTCTTTTTAACTAAAAACTATTTTTACTGTGTTGCATTGCTACTTTTATCGTTCATTATCACTTTTTTGCTATTGCTCAGACAAAATAGGCAATTTGAAGATGTCATCTTCGGCTCTGGGAAACAGTGATGGGCATTTGTCATTATTTTGAGATTTTATTTAAAAAAAATATGGACTATATGTCAATATTAAAAAACAGAACACACATACACACACACAACAGATTACACCATAATTATTGCATCCCTGAAAAAAACCAAAAACATCTTCAAACATCATTCACATCTGCCCCTCGGCTCGATCTTTCAGCCATCCTGGAGAAATTTTCAAATGATGCAAAACAGACCCAATTCATGCTTTGGCAACCAAAACACTGCATTGACACCATGATAGTTTATGATAGTTTGATTTATAAAAAAAATGAAATAAAAAAAATAAAAAAAATTAGATTCTGTAATATCACAGGATACGAAAAGCTGGATGCCTCATCACTTTACTGCCTAAAGTCAATATTTCTTCCAAAATAGAAATCCATTCTCCCACCCCCTCAGTTCTCTTTGATGTGTGGGTGTCTGGGTCTTACATCAGACATCAGGGTCAAAGCCTGAAAAGGCAAGTCAATTTACAGACAGACATCAGAGGGAGAGGCTTCTCCTGAACAGGTAGGGCCAAGAGAGCTGGGTCGGCAGCTCCGCAACCTCCTCATCTGTCAAATTTGAATGGAACAGACAGCTCTGCTAAAGCAGGTTCATTGTTGAGTTCGTTACACACACCGATTTACGAGCAGGAGCGCAAACAGTTCAGTTTGGACTCCTGGAGCGCGGGTTGACTAAGGTGGTGTGTCCACCAGCAGCTGTAAAGGTTTGTATGTTGCTACATCAAAGCCCCGAGAGAGCATGCTCCAACAGCCAGTAAACTGCTTTATGGTATTAGCAATTTGCCCATGTGCCTTTATCTTCATGGCTCTCAAATATCACTGAGTTCATTCAGAGAGACATGAGAGGGATGACAGGAAGTGAGAGCTCACTGTAGCAGCGGTGGTTTGTCCGGAGTGGCTGATTTCTGACTTGATGTAGCATAAGGTACATTACACAAACAAAGCAAATCTTGTTTACATGCCTGCGGGTGTATTGGAATTTGAGTTTGACCAAAGTTAAGATTTAACTTTTCTGCTTTGATCTGCATGAGGAGTATTCAAACCACTGTAAGCTAGAAAAAAATACATATTTTACTTTGAACTGCATTGAAGTCAAGTGTAATATATGTCTTTGTATGAGGAGTTGTCAGACATCAAATAAATGCAGGAGCTAGTAATAATACATATTTTTTTTTTAAAAATCAGCTTCAGTAGAATGTTCTAATCTGAACCCAACAGGAATGGAGGCTGTTTCAGAGAATTAATTGCTTTGACTGTTAAAAAAATATTTAATTTCTTGACCAAAGCTTGTCGAAAATATGAAATGTGCACGCCCGAAATCTCTGAAATGTTTGGCAAGATCTAATTTCTGTGCACAAGAAAACTCAATTACACACCCGCAGTTAAACATGATATATTTAATATTGCTGCATTCATTCATAATTTCAATTTGTTGATGCACCCAAAATGAGATTGCATTAACATTTCAGAGATAGTTTGGAAACATGTCTATTATTTTGAGTAAGCTGTGATGTGGAATTTTAATGTCTCAGTGTTCAAAGCAGTTATTCCACACTGTCTGTTCCTGGGGGGTCAAATGGACAAAATTCCCTTGCAGCTGATTTAAAACAAATATGTATTATTCCTGGCTGCAGGCCTTATATAAATCTATTGCATACAATTAACCTCAACACATTTCAAATGTTCTTTACTGTATTTTACTCCTAAATCTGACCTCTGTCAATGCATATTTTAATATGTAAAATGTGGGGAGCAGCACATCCACAACCAAAGCCATAAACAACTCTCTCTGCAATATAATGATCTGGCAGGCACACATCAAATACAAACACGGATGAAAGAAAGAGCCAAAGCACCTCCAACACAGCTCCTGTATTTGCCATTACATGCAGCAGAGTTCATTAAGCTGAGTATGTGAGGAGAGATAAAGGCCGCTGTACTGGGGGATTTCCCCCTGCTAGCATACTGTCTGAACATGACTGCCAGTGTCTTTGAATACTGTACAAATGCATGGCTGAGGGCGTATTTGCATCAGGCTTCAGATCCCAGATCCTGTCTTCTTTCCACACACAGATGGAAGTTCCTTCTCTTTCTGCCTTTTTTTTCTCCTTTTCTTTTTTTTTTTTTACTAGCATGCTAGTTAAACGGTACATACAACGATTGAAATAGGCCTTTGATAAGGATGAAGAATTGATTTATGACCATACTTTTATCATCGCTCACTCATAACCTGCTGCCCCCGAGCACTCTATCCTGTGGAGAAGTTTTTGGGGAGGAAACCACCTGCTTTGATTTATAACCCCCACGGATTGCATGTTGTAGTATGCACTGCAGTGTGTGAAATCCCTGACATCTCTTCTTGCTTCAGTCACACTGCTGGGCTCTGGGCATTCCAGACTTTGCGCCTGATGGTCTGAATTATGAACTACACTTGAATATGGACAGCCAATATTAAAAGAGAAATCTACAAAGGAAAGAAGTGGTAAGAACTTAAGATACGTTCACTATGGTTGTGAACATTAGCAGATTACTGGTCACAACAGTAAAGAGCTGGAGATAAATCAGCATTATCTTTTCACCATCTCAGGGCACACATATAGCTGTATAAGCCAGAAGATATGGCTATAAGACATACACGTAGTGATTGTCCAGATTCATGAATTATGCTAACATTTAGAAACAGAGAACTTGTATTGGTAAACATAATAATAAAATATGTCTTTATCTATAGTTAAAAAGTTACAAGAGGAGCTTTTTATTGTGGCTCAACTAGAAAAGGGTGCGCACGTCTCATTACAGTACACATGTCTATATGTCTGCATGGACTCATAGATGCTGTATAGCTGGATAAATATCTGCTCTTTATCTCTTTTCCCTTTTTAAATATTTTTGGCCACTCTGAGGGCAATGGGGGAGACTTTAGGAGAAACAGATGGGGGTCTTAGTCACCAATATGATTATGGTTAGCATATTAAACATGCACCACCACCATCTACTTATCATTATTGCTATTATTAGTGTTTGTAGAAGTAGCAGTATTGCTGCTACTGTGCAATACTGCTATTACAGTGAACATTTGCTGTATTCTAGTTTTTACATTGTTATTGCTCATCTTTGCCCGTCATTCTTACATAATACTCCAATACTTCTAATTAAATTTAATATCAATAAAATGGCTTTATGCTTTCTTTTGTGTTTGTTAAGTCAACAGTTGTTTGTAACATTGAACTACAGATGGGATTTCCTCCTGTGAAACACAGTGGCAATAACCCGACAAGGGCTTCCGATACTCTGGGATCTGCATTGGAAATGCAGTTTGTCTCCTTGGGCTACAGGCCCTCCTCCATTGTTTCACGGCTATCTCGACACCCACTCACCAGAATGGAGGCATGCCGCAATGAACCCTGGGATCTGTGATCCTGCCACCGATAGGCACAGCAGTGCCACAGATTCCATTAAGCTCCAAATTAAAGCAGGCACATCAAAGGGCCTGTGAGGAGGCAGCATGGAGATGTGACAGTGAGAGGGGGAACGAAAATGAGTGAGGGGAGAATAAAGAAAAAAAAAAAGAGGCCTCATTTACGCAATCCCCGAACGTGACAGAGCCTAATCCAAATCAATATCTGTGAGTGGTAGAGTGTTGTTACAATGCTGGTGTGGAACATATTAGCAGAAGATGAAAGCATCAAAGTGGTTAGCTAGATGAAATTATGTCTTTTATATCACAAGAAATAATTGGAAAAATCTGGAGGAGCTGGCATACATTTATGCTTACATGCAAATGTTCTTATATGCGAGCGACCACATGTGAACTGAAGGCAGAAGCTTTCTTTGGCCCAAGTGACATCTCAATGATACCTGACTGACAGCTCAAAGTAGACTGTTTTTCCCCACTTTACCAGCCAAAACAAACAGACATTATGTGCAATTACATAAATGAAATCACTTGAGTTGATGACATGCCCACATTTCAACACAGATTTAGACAACAGGCTGAAATATTTATATAATGCTATTGTGTAGGACCTATACAGTAAATCCAGTTCCATTTACTGTATGTCTTATCCATCTCAGAAGCCTTCATTTTTTTCAGTTGATATCTGAGAAGCTTTATCTGTGTTCCCCATGAAGAGGGTAGACTAAAGGGGGACCACTGGGATCATATTGTCTATATAGATAATCTCTATTTATTTTTCTGTCCAGGGTGGAAAATTTGCAACGAATCCCCTGGGTTTCTGTAAGTGTTTTATCACTTGATGTCACTTATGATTGGGGGATGGGAAGGACTGTACGTGATACCGCCCGCATAATTCCCAAGGACTGTCCAGGAGCCTCTGTTGCTCAAACAACACCCAGGGAGCCTCGGAGCGCTCCATGAGCAATCTCTCTCCGGTTTCGAACAGCAAAAGAAGGGCAAAAAGGGGTATTGGACAGGAGGGATTGGGGGGGGGGCTTTGTGGCCCTACAGCAGTCTGCCTGATTGCATCGCCACACAAGCGTGCCTTCAAAGCCTTCCCCTCCCCACCGCCCAGTTTGACCAGATAAGGGCCCCCTCACGCTGTGGTTCAGCTAGGGGACAGGAAGACACACGGAGGGGTCAACGGTAGTGCCATCTGCTCCCCATGTACAACAAATATTGTACATCTACATCAACAAACTGCCTGACTGTCCAAACACATATCCTGTCCTGCATATGGACTGGCTCCTCTGACTGCAGCTTTGATCACTCTGTAAGCTTTATATTGGGGCATATACTGTGTAATACATCCAGGATGTTTATTTCACTGCTCATACAAGTTTCATGAGGACAATGTTGATTGAGTCAATATGTTTGTTCCCTTATTTTGTGCCTTAGACAAATAACGGAGCACTGTTCTTGTGCAGCCAGGCCGCTGCCAGCAGGCTGCTTGGCGTATGCAGTGTTAACGATCTGTATTAAGGGCATGCTGATATAGGTCAGTTCCCCATGACATCACATTCCTGTGTGTCGCTAACTGCGAGTGCCACGACAGTGATTGACAGCGGGCACAACACGTGAGATGTCTCATTTTTCGAGTGAAGGGCACGTTGGAATGCAATTTAATCTGCAAGTAACAATTCTAAAAATGGAGGGTGGTGTATCATTTGCCTTGTGGCATTTTTGGATAAGCATGCCACCCCCGACGCCACACACAGACACACACAACGCACACAACTGTACACACTCCAATAGTTCTTGACTGGTTCCACAACCTCTGAGTCTACACATGAAGTGGTGTCAGCAGCTGTCACAGAGACGCTATCATGTTGCACACAGGCAGCCAGGCCAGTGCCTCCAGGTTTACTGCTCGCTATGGTGGCTCTTACGACAGCTTTTCATCTTTTTCTTTCTATTATACCTCCTTGATATGTCTGTCTATCTGTCCTTTGCTTTTATTCTCCCTTGCTCTCTGAACAGGATGTTGGATCCTGGAGCTAACGCATTATCAAGCCAATCAGGAGATAATCACTATCATCTGGATCTATGCTTAATTAAGTAGTTTCCAGTCCGTTCTAACAACACACCTCTGTCTCCCCTATCCTCGATCTTCCACCGCAAAACTGCTCTCTCATGACTTCACCTGAAAAGGTGCTTTCCACTGTTTCACAGGTAAGACCTGAGGGAGTTTGCCTCTTCAACAGCCAGGGCCCCCCAGAAACAGTCAGCATACTAAAAACTTCAATTACATCTGTGGGTCCAACCATTTGATGAATGAATGATTTACTTGCTGAGACAACAAAGAAGGTAGCTGGATACAGTCACCACGCTGGGTAATAAAACCGGGGAATATCAAAGTGTTTAGTCACTTTTAAGACAAGCATGAACTCTGGCGTATAGTATGAGCAGTTCCCCGAGCATGAATCTCTGCAGCGAGTGAAACTGTCATGTGGGGCCTTGTCAACGAGCCAAAGAAAACAGAATCAGCTTGGCATAAAGGAGAAAAGTTACACAATAGAGCCTGTAATACCTGGTCAAACAAACCTATGATTGATGCATTTCAAACAATGGAATAGTTCAAGAGTGAAAAGGATCATGGGACTGTGACCAAATAGTCTTTAGATCATTTTTCTGGGAGAGGCCTAGTGCGGTGAGTGCTTCATCCAGTGGTAATCATGTTTTGTTTGGGAAACCCTGCTTTATATTATAGCTAATGGGAAACAAATTGCCTGAGCACGTTGTCCCCTCAGACTGAGGGATTCCCTAATCCAAATCCACGAAAGATGGATAGAGAGAGAGAGAGAGAGAGAGAGAGAGAGAGAGAGAGAGAGAGAAATGGCTTTAAACCTCATAACTTCTTCTATTTGGTTTGGCGGGAAGGGATAATGACAAGGAAGATGACAGTGCTGCGCTTGTCTCCTGGCATGGGCATGGGAACCCCCAAAAATGAATAAGACACATTATAATCCATGACACCACAAGGAGATGAGATGAAGAAACACCACAGAGGGCCAAGCAAATGGCTGCAAGAAAGACTGAGAGAGCTAGCGGAGGAAAATCAGAGAGAAAGGAGAGAGACCACATACAGACAGAGTAGAACAATGACGCTCTTTCATTGGGGTTCGGTGATGAAGGGAAGATGAGAGGGAAGAGGATAGATGAGGGAGAAGTGTCAGAGCAGCTTCCACATACAGTACGGCTAAGATCCTGGCCCCCGAGAGACGACTGAATCAATGTCAGGCGTGGATTTGGAGGCAACGTTTCTGCAATCTTGCAAATCTTTGGATGTGGTGAACATATGGTGGCTATAGAGTACAATGTGTGGGGACTGATGACGAAATTGCACATGTCTCTGTTGGTGTGTGTGCCTATGTATGTACTCATACATGCAAGTGTGTGTGCGCGCGCGCGTGTGTGTGTGTGTGTGTGTGTGTGTGTGTGTGTGTGTGTGTGTGTGTGTGTGTGTGTGTGTATGTGTGTGTGTGTGTGTGCGTATGGTGAAAGGGTGGGGCATTGAACAGAGGCCCCTCTAGCCCGGACTTGAAAAGGCATTCTTTCATCATTGCTAATCTCCCAAACATAAACACAAGAGCATCCACACAGTCTCTCTCTCTCAGGGCCAAGGGGTGACCCTCCCATGACTGGAGATGAGGGACTGCACGAGCGCAGGACTGTGCGTGCTTCTGGTTGTCTGTCTGTTTGTGTTAGGGAGAGTCGCACCGACTGTATCAATCAACATATCAGTTTTATAACAGTTGTTTGTGAAAACAGTTTGAGATTTTTGTGGCTGTGTGAGAAAGAGTGTGTGAGTGTGTGTGTGTGTGTGTGTGTGTGTGTGTGTGTACGTGTTCATGACTGCGGGAGGATGTGTGTGTGTTCCTGTGCTGCTGGGTAAATCAGGTTGCAAACCACTGGTGCGACTCATCATGTGAGACACTTTCATCCACAACAACCAACAATTAGTTATTTTTCCACAATAAGCATATAAACCATAATTGCATGTGGTCTCAACAGGAAAAATTACATCAAAAGCACATAATTCTCAGATAAGGGGACAAAGAGAGATTTGATATCTATGCCTGGGAAACACAAAATCGTATTCTGAGAAGCAAATCGGCCGCTGCCCCCAACCAAAGGGGGAGAAATGGAATCTGAATGACCTGGGAATGGCTGTTAGGCTTTCAGAGAGCGAGGAAGGCTGGGATGTGGACTAGCACATAGGTGGCACTGGGCGTGCTCCTCACTGTAATAAGGATACTAATTTCTCAGGCCTGTATGGCTGGCATGAAATAAGCTCAGCTCACATGACACACTCAACGCACGCCTGCGTACACCGCACCATTCCCTGTGTACAAGCCAAAGCTGTTTTTGCAGAGCATTTAAGAGATAAGGCCAGTGAGTTAATGCAGACGTACTGCCATAATCCAGTTTTCCCCCCTCTTCTGACTCTCATCCCCCCCTCTCCGCTCTCCTCTAACAGCTTCTCTGTACTTCAGCTGCGTATCTGTGACAGATTAGGCCAGATCACCAAGGATTACCTCCACCAGACACAGCCTCTACACGTTGACCATAGACGCCCCCTCAACTCCCTCACAGAGAGAAGGAGACAGGGAGGGAGTTAAAATTAACAGTTAGATTTATTGATCATGTGTTTGAGGGTGTTTCTCTTTACCAATTCACATTCATACTCACACATCACATTCATATGAGAGTAGAAAGGTTATGATCATATTTGTTTCAGTCACATGCGCTCTTCGCATCCTGTAAAGAGCCAATGTATTGCTAGGAGGGTGCATGATGCCCGGGTACCTGCCGTTCCTTTGGGATGCTGCTGCAGAGTGAATATAGGTCAGACCTCATTTCTGTTGTTATTTGCCTTTGATAGCTGGATAAAAAGGTGTCTGCAGTCCCCGTTACTCTCTAATGATCACCCTTTACCAACAACACGGGCAGCACTCTGTATCCAAAGCCAAATTCCTGACAGAGAAATCATCACTTTATTTTCTTTGTTCCAGACTGTACAACTTCATTTTCGTGCCACACACAACGCAGCATCACCCAGTGGTCTGTAAGGGTACTGCATGCTGGGACGGGAAGGGGGGGGTGTATGCAGTGAAGGGTTTATCTCATGGATTTGATGCTAGTGTGAGATAAAATGAAACTGATATCTTGCCACTTATAAATGTGTTGCTTTGGGGCATTTTAAGGGCAACTTTTTACGTATGAAATGCATTTGAAATGAGGGAAACTTTCTGTTCAACTTTGGGGAGTTGTTCGCTGTTTGAGAGTCCAGAGAGAATAACTTACGCATTTTCCATTAGAAGAGGTCCTGAATAAATTAGCAACATCCTTTATCCTTCTTCATCTATCCACAGCTCTTGACAGCAGCGATCCTGTTTGTAATCAATAATATAGGATTAAATTAAAATGTATATATAACATGTATGTATTAAATACAGCTCCATTTTTATATCATCATATACATTCTTACAAATATTCTTTGTAAAGAGACTCTTTTATCTCCAATTTCTCTTCCCATTCGTCAGTGAATTGAACCAAACAGATCAAACGGAATATTTGACAGTGTTATTAACATTATGGAGGGCTAAATTATTTTGTGGGCAATATCAGATTTGGATAACAGGCACCAATCTTGATTAGAGTCTGATATGTAACTACTTATTTTGAAAATGCTCAATATGCAAAATATTGAATAACTCTGAACAGCAAAGAAGCCCTTACTGACGTTTGGATGCCTAGAAACAAAAAGGTGCCAGAGAGAGAGAGTGATGGCGCAGGTGTGTGCAAGACAGGCAGATAGGGGGGAGGGGGGAGCAGTGGGAGGGTGGACTGAGACCCCACCTGGACTCAAAACAAGCAGGGGACCAACTGGGGACGCGGACACATCACACACTACAAAGGGCTGGCGGGGCGAGGTGCACGAACGCCATAACACAGCCAAAGACCCATTGTTCTATCCCCGTTTCATCTCCCCTCCTTCTCTCCAAATATTTGGAGGAACGCTCTGAATAACATACTGGTACTGAGAATATTGCACTCTGTATATTGTTGAAAGGAACTTGGGCAGTCTGAGTTTTTCACTCTTCAAAGATGGTTGCTTTGTTTTGTTTGGGTTTTGTTTGCGCCTGCATTTGAATTGTGTACCGTGATTTCGTGGATATCTCATTGTTCCAGGATTTGAGATTGTTGGACAGAAGAAGCAACCCACTGGCTCATTTATTTTCATTGCATCATGTGACTCATTGTAATTGCAACACCCTGGGAGAAGCAGGCTGAAATGATGCAAAAAATAACAACTGGCTCTTGTTTCCCACTGACGCTACTGGGGAGCTGTTTGTGAGAGAAGTTTCGTTCTCCTTCATCATTAGAGTTTCAATACGACCGTTCCTATATAGACTTCCAGGGTGCACATTTCCATGCGCAAACCAATGGGACGTCAGTGATTAAAAACACAAGAACGTAGCTTTGCGTCAGAGTTCAAAAACATAAGGTTGAAAGTGTGGAGCTGTGCTATTAATCATGTGATCAATGGGGGATGAGTGTGAAGTTTGACGATGCAGGGTTACAGCATCGTCTTACAGGGTCGTTTGATGGCCCTTTCCTGGGGACCCCAACATTGATTGGGCCCTGAGGGTGCCCTGCGGCTCTGCCCCGTCGCCAGGGCCTGACTGACAGCTCTAATGAAGCCTGCCATCGTCGGGCAAGGGACCGCGCCGGAGCAGGCACTGAACTTCAATCGGCCCGTGTGACGTCCAAAGAGTTTTGATTTCTCAGCAGTGGTGAGGGGGTAAAAAGGAGACCCCGGTGGGAGACAGGCAGGCCCGGCCTGCCTTTGAATATTTCTCCGTTTACCGCATGTCAGTTCTCGGTGTTGGAGACGCACAGAAGAGAGACGTTGGGGGGTGGCTGTGGTGAATTTTTCATAAGCGAAAAGAGAAAAAAAGGAGAAGGGGCCCACAGTCCCCTGGGATTGGTTTGGATGCTGTCATATGAACGCAGACTTTGTCATTATGTGTAGCTGTCATTGTGCCAGTTTACAATTACAGTTGTTTTCTGAACGCGTCTGTGGTGTAGTGGTGTGATTTACTTGGCATACGAGAAAAACATGTCAGGTAACTTTAGTTTTCTTCATAGTTTAGTGAGGATGGATGGAGAAGTTGCAACCATCAGTGCTCCCACCACATTTCTCTCTCTCTCTCTCTCACACACACACACACACCCCTTCTCCCTGCGATGGAGGGATGTTGAAGAGCAGTGGAACCTCAGAAGACTCATCCTCACTTTGTTCTATTATTCACCAACTCTGGCTTTAGAACTCTCTAGGATCTCCATGGGGTTACACTCTCTATCCTGATGGAAAGACTCCTGTGCCGCTGAGAGCCTGTTTACTCCCATGCCCCGGCCCTACGGTCCACTGGAGTATACAACCAGTCCCTTCACTTCCATGCTCATATCAGAGCCATCAAAAATAAATCAAAAACAGACTGGTGCGAGCTATTTGTTAATCTCATGTTCGCTGGCACTTTTTGAAATCGCTTGCTGAATCAAAAGGCGTCATTTTTGAGATTGGCAGCCCGCTTAAATCTTCCAGAAATGATGACATTCTGGCAAAAGTCAGAGAAACAATTCACTCCCATGTCCACCGTCTTCCTTTTGTTCTTTTCAGTCAGCATGAATCTTCGCATCTTCACCCACTACGCTACAATATGATCCCCTCTCAGAATGCTCATTTGTACTAGCATAAATAGTTATTTGAAAGATAAAAGCAAACATGTTTGTTTTTTGTTTGTGTTTTTTCCTCTTCTTAACTCCCCGAAGGCATTTATGAGCACTTTGGTAATAAGGACCAGAGAAGGATTTAGCTGAAGAAGAGGAGCAGAGGATGCTTTGATGTACTCTTAGATTAAGTGAAGTCTACAGCGATGTCTACAAAAATACATGCAGCGTATACACTGAGCTCAGCTAGACAGATTCCTCTCTGCTGGCCCTTCCTCTCTGGTCCCAAACCACCACAGCATGAAAGACAGCCTGTATGCTCCGTGGTAGCAGGAGACTTGTATGGACCTTGTCGACAGCTTCAGATGAACCATTCCCCAAAGAAACACAAACTGGGGAGATTTTTTATCTTTTTCCCACAAACTTGTTTTTTTTTTCTTCTCTAACCCAGAAATTTCCCCCAACAAAAAAAAAATCAAAACTTTTAAAAGACCGGGTTCACAGTTGCTTTGATTTTTTTTTTGATATATTGCTCTGCTTAAAAGAGATTTAGCAACTAGGCAATGCTCTGAAGACGAGCATTGCCCGAGCGACTCGACACAGTGCCAGTGTTTGAGTCTGAGGAAGCCTGAGTGGGAGAGAGGAGGAATATAAAAAAAAAAAAAGACAGAATGATTTTGTAACGTGTTATGAAATAGTCAGCATTTTCAATTTTAAATTTATCTTAAATTTTAAACATTGGATTCAGTGTGATGAGCTTTTCAGCCAGAGGCAACAAAAAGTCTCAAATCCAACCTTTTCATATTTTATGTATTCTAATCACTTGCAAACTAGTTAGCAAGCAAAAAGCGAAAGAGCCGGCCGGTAGGTTTTGGCGAGGGTGTGTGACTCTCAGTAACAGTATTCAGTAAGCAGGTTTACAAATCAGCAAGCAGGCATTTTCTTAAGAAAACAATCCTTGGCACATTGTGACTGCTATGATTCCCTCTATGCTTCGCAATTTGTATTTGTTTAGGGTGTTAATGAAAGGTTGCATGAATAATTGAACATAAACAAAGCATGTGATTCCAAATGAACTGCAGCTCTGTAAACACATGAAGCAGCTCCACTGTATGCGGTGGATGTTCTGCCGATCTGATGCTGACCTCTACTGGACGTCTCTGCTGCTGATTATTACCGGACTGACTATTCTCAAAACATGCTAGTGCTAGAACCATAAATTCATTATAACCCAATCATTTAAAGTTTACATTTGTATTGCGTATTGATATTATAATGCGTGTGTAACAATTTTCCTGTTAAGGATACCCACCATCATCTTTATATTACAGACCCACGGCCGCTTGACTATTAGGGCTGCTACTGATATTTGAGAGTTAAAGAAATTAGATTATGATAAAGTGGTCAACATTCATATTGTTTTACATCAGAACAGAACACAAGCAAGCAATTTATGATAAAGATCCTTTAAAGTGAACAAGACATGTACTGAGAGTCATTTTTCTCCGGATTACCTACCAGCTGTTACTACAGTCTGTGCTGCAGTTTCTTTATATTTATTGAATTAAATGTATGCCCATACCATATATCCTAAAATTGGTTAATACAGACATATAGCTCTGCTTTATATTAACATTTTTATTCACTTATCTGCCTCTACAGGGTCTTTATAGGGTTCGCCCTATCTGTATTTTTCCAGTATGGCTGCAACCAATGATTACCCTATTGATTGTTTTCCAGATGAAAAGAAAATGAAATATGCCCTTCATGGCTCCCTGGGTCACACCATCAAACTGTACAACTGACCCAAAAATAAATCAAAGAAATGTAGCAACTTTTCGCATCTGAGAACCTGGACTCAGTAAATGTGTGGTGATTTTAGCTTTAAAACCCACTAAAATGATAAATCTCTTCTAAACAATAGTTGCAGATTACTTTTCTGTTGAAAATACTGATAAATGGACTTTTTGTTTCAGCTCTACTTTCCAGTAAATTCAAAATGATCAAGTATTCACGTGTGATGAGCTGATGAATGCTCAGCAGCCTGAGAGCATTGTCACTTAAATGCAAAGTCAGATATTAAAAATGATATTATTGACCTTCTTACCATTTGAAAAACAAAGAGTGAGGACTTTGATGTCATTACTGAGCTATGTGGGAATTAAGATGCAAGTGCTTTTCAGCCCTTTCTTCCATTCAAAATGAACTTTATTGATTCATTCCCCTCTCTCACTCTCAACCACCCACCCACCCACACACACACACCAACACCCACACCCACACACACACCACATGCACAACTGTAATGTCCAGCTGCCCCAAAGCCACATCCCTATGGACAACAAAACACACCTTTTCCCTTTTTTGCTGCCCTACAAGTTGAGGAAGGCCCACTTCCCATTTCCTCCCTACTTCTGAAGCCCTCACCCCCCTACATACATTCACATACCCACAAGCACAGCCACCCCATCCAGCTCAATTAACACAGCGGGTTCAAGGGTGTGAATTATTTAGCGATGAATTATTAATAAATAATAACAAAGGGGCTCGGGGGAGACGCGGCCTGGTCAATTAGGAGAGAAGGGAAAAGTGAAGGCAAGCAGCGGGGGGTTGGAGGCAGGGGATCTGCAGCTGATCTGATCTGCGCCTCATCATTATCGCCGCCCGTCAGACACAATTACCTCAGCTCCGAGCTCCCCGGCACTTCAAACAACAGCCCGTCCCTCTGACTCTGACAGCCCTCCACTTTCTACTGCCTCTGCTCAGCCAACACACACACACACACACACACACACACAGATACACTACACATTCTCAAACTGTATTAAAAGCATGGATATAAATCATATATTGTGACATGGCTACAAAAAAAACCCTGATTGGCAGGTGCTGTATCAGCTCAAATCATACATCAAGACACTTCAAATATGCAGCAGCTCAGGTCAACAGTTTAACTACTATTATAGATGAGAGAGAAATTCACCCCCTTGGAAGTTTTCATGTTTTGTTGTTTTACAAAATTGAATAAAATTCAGTTTTATGTGGCTTTCTTGACACTGAGCAGCAGAAAAGAAAAAAAAACCTTTAAAATATGCATTTTCCTACGCATCAACTCCCTTTAATGGCACACAGTTGGAAGTCATAGAATGAGTTAAATTGAGATCACTTGTGTGTAGTCAAGGGTTTCAATTGATTGAGTTGACTATCAGTGTTTCTTAAAGCCCCAAAAATTGCCCTGAAATGCAAAATTACGCAAACTGATTGAGAAGTGACTGATAATTCTAATAACTGGTGATTTATTTAATAGTTGACAGCTAACCAATTCAACTAATTTCTGCTGCTTTAACATAGATAGGCCATTCTGAAAAGGTTGTTTTGCTGTTAGTCAGTGACAAAAACCTACTTTGATATAATGTTGCAAGAACATAAAATGTGGAAACTTTCACTTTCAATACTTTTTATGGTCACTACACCAAAACAGTTAACTACAGCAACAACACTTAACTCTTAGGGTTAAGACAAACCTAAACAGGAGTTTACTACACATAATCAAGATGACAACTATCCAAACACCATGGAAGTAGTCCTGTAATGACACAGGGTGACTCTGAAAACACAACCGCTGAGTGACATAATGCAGGTACAGTACACTCTGAGTGAGGGCATCGATACTTATGAGGATCGTACAGTAACTTTCTCTGGATCTCTCTTTATGTGCATCTTTCTGTCTAATTAACTCAAATGGATTTGACTGGATGTGGTTCATCTATAATTTTCGACAGGCCTTTGATATTCAGTCTGCAGATATAAAAAATTCAGGGTTAACTTGTCTCTAAGCCTGTGTGCGGAACACTCTCTCAACACAGGGGTTTGGATTTTAAGGATATGCAGACACAACTGCAGGAAACGTTTGTGAAACAAAGTTATTGCCTTTTTAATTTGATCAGGAACCGTTAATACATCATTTGTTATTATATATAATTTTTTATAGAATATGTAAATAAGCTAATCATTTGAAATTGTTCAAATATCTGAAGATACAAAGTAGTTTGACATGAAGAAGTGCCTGTGTGTGTAATGTCAGTACAACCATACTGTGTAACCGCAGACATGCAC